>NW_027657690.1:0-21636 GCF_964235325.1 Thermobia domestica | reverse complement strand
ATCATGTAGCTTTGTTTGTTTTGCCCATTTGAACTTATATTCAATCTGTCCTGCAGATGGGAGTCTGGTCCCAGAGTAGCCCTTAAGTTGCCTAGTAGTGTCACCTATCAGTCGTTCCTAGTGTTGGTAAATGAAAATAGGGAGGCACGTGATGAAAGGTGAAACAGGACTTACCAGGATTAGGCGCAGCTAGTTGCACTGATCAGGTACTAAATCGAAGTAGCTAAATTACTACATGTAATTAGCACGAACTCTTATTAATCACTTGGGGCTGCGGTGGCTCAGTGGTAGAGCGTTCACCTCTGGTGCTTGGGGTCCTGGGTTCAAACCCTGCTCCCGCCAAGTGAACTTTGTGGTAGACAAACACCGTGTGCGTGGGTTTTCTCGGGGTTCTCCCGTTTCCTCCCACTTTATTCATTCCACCATTTCATTCATTTTTCATTATCACCGTCTGCTTTAGCCTAACCGGCATAACCGTGGGACGTAAAACTCAAAGATTTCATTTTTTTTCTTATTAATCACTTATCTTATTTATTCAATTAATAGCTTGGAGATATTCTAAATACACTGACGAATAATAGGGTACTTTTATCTTAAAATTACATTCTATCGTAACATGAATCTAACTGCCTACTACATTTATCCGATTCACAATAACCACAGGTAAAAACATTTCATTCTCTTCTACTATTCGACGTACCTGTCGTTAAAGCACTAGTCATTCGTTGCCAACTCTGATATCCCCCACTATTCAATACCCAACAACATCAACATTCCCCTCTTTTCCTTTTTCTTTAAACTTATATCAAATAAGATTGCACTCGTTTACACTTGACTTTTAAATATGACTATATCTATTTTCCGACTCTACGCAAATTCAAGCCTTTGATATAAACCAACAAAGTTAATACCGGACAATATATTGCAATTTGCAATAGTATGTGTGAGAGAGGCCTCCTTCTTTTCTAATCAGACTGCCGTAACATCTAGATTTAAAAGAATGATATCTACCCATATTTTATATAACTTTTTCCGCGAATGTTTCTTCTTCTTAGTGTGTTTTTCATTATTCATCGATTTCAGCAAAGATGTCTGTTCAGGTTCATGGGACTGTAAAGTTTCTCTAGCTTTTGTTGACTGTTTGGTGTCTGTTCGTTTTTCATGTTTCAGTGGTAATTCATCTGCCTTTTGAGTCTGAATGAAGTTGACTGCCATTTTTTGATAGTGTTCTTTCGTCTCTAATTGATTATTTTGATGTATTTCCTTCTTTTTGTGAACTACCACCTTCCGCTTATGCACCTTTAATTTCTTTTCCATAGTCGAGAGTTGAATTTCATGAATTAGAATATCTTCTTCTGATTTCGTATTAGAACTTACTGCCGTTTGCGGTAAGTGCTTTAGATGCACGTCATTTGCAGTTGAAATCGAGTTGATAGAGAAGTGCGGTACATGTAGTTCCTTATCATTCCTAGATACTAAACAGGGTTGTTTCTCTGGTTTAGTTGATACCTCCAGCTGTTGATTTTGTCTGTGGTTTATTTCTTGACTTACCGGAATAGATTTATTTACCATAGACGATTGCTTAGAAAGGAAAGGACAAACATAAGTGAAATGTCATTCCATTAGTTCTTCCATCATTCACTTGCTTTAAGTTTTATATATATATATTCCTCTCTTGAGTCTCTGTTTTAGTGTAAGTATGTATTGTGGAAACTCGCTTCGGCATTAATTTCTAATTAGTGGCATGAGTGAAAATTCATTTATGTTCACATTATTTTTCCTCTATCAGAAATGTTATGTCTTCCAACTTGCGCTGATTGATTCACTCTGAAATTGGCTTTACATAATCATTGTTATAGTGTGTATAACGAAGCCACTGTTAGTGTGCTCCTTTGTTTGCACTTAAATACCATTTCTTGGAGTACTTTTACGAATGCTGAGTGTGGTGAAGTGTTTGGTTGGGATTTGTCTGTCTACGTGTAAGTCATCGTGGTTTTCATCCCGTATATACTTAAATATATCTGTATATGATAATGTTTGTAGAAGCAAAATACCGAAGAGGCTAAAGTTTTCCTTCATTCTGGTATAAAAGTTCATTGCAAGGTCAAGATCGTTATCTTATAATAATTTTTTTAAAAAAAGCAGTACGTTATTCAGTTGTTTAGTTCGTATCTTGTTTGTACCCAGAACCACAACTCATCCCAGCTTATATATTCTCTTACCTCAATGTGGTGAATAGTGCACAATCTCAAAATTCATTGTAAGACCTAACACTAAGCAAGATGTGCATAATAAGAGCTACTTTATACGCCAGTATATAACAGCTATCATGCGTAGTCAAGTTCTAGTATAAGAAGTATTTTGCAAGTAAAGTAACTATTCGTCATAACTAGTATATTTGATTTTGGTATCATTAAGCACTGAAGAAACTGCACTACAGTAAAAAGGAAACCCATTTGAGATTGTTATAATATTATTGGAATTTAATTAACGTAATATAAAGGAAGTAATAAAGGAAGTAGTTCCTTTTTCCTTCTTTTTTTCATTTTTTTTTAAATAATAAACTTTTGTTTGTATATTTAACTTAATTTGGACGGTATCATTTGAGATAAACTTGGTGCCAAACGTCCTGAATTCATCTAGTCAGTGGTAAAAGCATAATCCTGTGACGTACTTAGAAATCAATTCTAATTCTTTATCTTTAGTGTTAATAATAATAATAATAATAATAATAATAATAATAATAATAATAATAATAATAATAATAATAATAATAATAAAAATTAGTAGATTTCAAAATACCAATATAAACTGAAACGATGAGCCGCGAATGGCCCATATTTATTTGCATTCTTTACTCATATATAAAGAATACTTGTCTTTTTCATATTAACATTTCATCTTATTTCAGCCAGTACAGAGAAGAGTCAGTTACTATGTGTCTAAAAGGGATAAGGAGGAACCAGGTTTCAGGATAAATAACTGTAAGTATATCGTTATGAAGTTCGTACTTAGTATATGATTATCACAGTAAATGACAAGTTTTTTTCTAATATGTGGATTTGCTTCCTTGTGATTTTCAGTTTTTCTGAATCTACCAACTTAACCGCTTCAACGATCTGTCAGATTGAATGTATTCGTATTTGACTAGCAATTGTTATATAAGATTAACAAGAATCTCTTTAAAAAACCTTGTCGTTTTAGTTGGAAACTTTAAATAATAATAATAACATTAAGAAATCTCAATTGAATTATCTGTAAGATAGATTATATATAGTAGAAAAAATGAACGTCCTATAGAACTGCGCGTGACTCATAACATCACCGTATGTTTTTCAGTTCCTTTTAGTTTAAGTAAAATCATCAATGTGAGGTTATACTCTAAATCCAGTTAGCATTCTAACTTGTTCTGTTGTGTTGCAAAAAAAAAAAAAAAAGTTTCATTGAAATGGCTTCAAAAGCATGATGTCTAATTGTCAGCTATTTTGTGGCTAAGCATTTGGCCGATGAAAAAGTTCCATCGATTTGCACAAAATTATATGGACGAACAAATTAGAAGGTCGAGGAATAATAATTCGAATTTAGGAGGAGGAAAGGATACTATAAAGAATAATCGTTGGTAGTTTTTCAGAGATGGAAAATTAAATTTGTGTAGTATTTGTTAACATAGGGAGATTTCGATCGGTTGAAGTGAGGAATTTTGATGGAACATGTTTCGGATGGAATGGAAAGATCTAAAGTTTGTAAATAAGTTGCTAAGAACCAACAGATCAAAGTTAGAATACAAGAACAAGTGACAAAGAATGTGAAATGTGAAAGGAGGTTCCACTGGAATGTTACCTTCTACCAACTTTATTACACATATATATGCAGAAAACTAAAACTAAAACAAAAAAAGCCTTTCGAGACGCCTAAAAGACACAAAACATATCGATAAAGTAAAATTGAGAAGAACATCTTCATTCATAAAAATTGGAATAGGGTTGCGTTAAGAATTGGATGCAAGAAGTTTTCGTTCGAATGAGGGGATCAGAATTAAATTTGGACATGGACACCTTGGACGAAAGTTGGAATAACGTCATTGAAAGCTACACCGTCGCCACCAACTACTGAAGAAGAAGAAAAAGGTGATGATGATTTATGATTGTATTCTTTAGAGCAGCCTGATATTTTTATTTATGAGAATAAGCATTTAATTTCCATTTACACTATCCCTACTAAATACCAATCCTTACTTATGTCTTGACTAATGCTGATTTGCCAGCTAAATTTCTTCGCGTAATATATTTTTTTAAACAATTTATAGGAATTTGAGGAGCAAAAGTGAGTAACTTTTGAGTTTGTAGATGTAAAGAAAGCTTTTGGTTAGGGAAGATGACATTTCGGTAGAAGGTAAAAGGATTAAGAATATTTGAATATGACTGTTAGAAAACTTGTGAAGAATATGGAATGAAAAAGTAGTAACATTACTGAAACAGTGATGGTAGGAATACAAGAAACTGCGGCAAATATGCAATGTAAAAATATAATTTTATGTTGTTCTGCTGGAGAGTGCTTTCGCGTAGCTAAATGGTTAACAGGGAAACCTTTGGTTCGCGTTGTCCCGAATTCACTGTCTAGTGAAAACAGTTTTCAGTGTTGACCAACATTTTGTGGCAGTTGTAGATTGCAACTCAGTAGTGTGCTCATGCATTCAGACCACAGCCTTATGGCCGGCTGTCACCCTTTGTGGAAGCGAACGGGAGCGAGCTCATATATAGTTACAAATGACATCTTTATGTGATATATTTAATTTGTAACACAATTTCTCATAAAATCCCAGTTGTGTGATCCCAGCTACGTGTTTTCGTGATTGTGCGAAAAGAAGGTGTGGTTAAACGTGGCACATAACAAAGTCTGCCGTCATGGTAAGTCACAACAGCATTTCAATATTGTTTCCCATCAACGTTGGTGTTGTATTTAACTTTTTACCACATACAAACTTTATTTAGTTATTTACTTTGTTATTATTTGCGTTAAATAATGTTTAATCTTAATAATAAACGACAGACGTCTCAGTGTGTGCGTCTCATTAAAATTTTAATAATACGCAGTCACATCAATGGGCGTCGCTTGCCTCCGTGACGCTAAGAGATGTTGCTACCTTGGGCATCGCTTGCCTTCATAACGCTAATAGATATCGCTACCTTCGCTATCGCTTGCCTCCATGACGCTAATAGATGTCGCTACCTTCGCCATGAGTTGCCTTCATAACGCTAATAGATATCGCTACCTTCGCTATCGCTTGCCTCCATGACGGTAATAGATATCGCTACTTTCGCCATCATTTGCCTCCATGACACCAATAGATGTCACTACCTGCGCTATCGCTTGCCTCCATGCCACCAATAGATGTTACCTTCGCTATCACTTCCCTCCATGACGCTAATAGGTATGAGCTACCTTCGCCGTCACTTGCCTCCATTATGCTATCACTTGCTTCCATTATGCTAATAGATGTCGCTACCTGCGATATCGCTTGCCTCCATGACGCTAATAGATGTCGCTACTTTCGCTTTCGCTTGCCTCCATGACGCTAATAGATGTCGCTACCTTCGCTATCACTTGCCTCCATGACGCTAATAGATGTCACTACTTTCGTCATCGCTTGCCTGTATAACGAAATCTTTGAATAATTGCATATGGAGTTTAAGCTGGTCGGTGGGCAAACTTAAAAAAATAAATAAGTGAATAAATAAAATAAAGAAAGAAGAACGATTTCAATGTATAAGTATAGTGTACGTAGGGCCGAAAGCTTGGGCGGAATAACTAATAATTTATAATCAATCACTTGTTATATCAATATTTATGGCACTCAAGTTTTAAATTGGGCAGCTTATATTACATCCTTGACAAGAATACATATATCATGCAACGAAAGGAGCAGCTGCAACTCTCATGTTTAATTGTCTCTTTTGTAACACATTTGGTAAACATCTGACCTTTCATACCTTGATCTGGCACGTTAAAAAAGTGTTATCGTGCAAGATATATATAAATTCATATTATTTTCAACACGTATTGTAACGCGACACTCCGCAACACACTAATTATTGCAATAATTTTTTGTAAGCTTTAATAAAACATCTCATAAAATGTGTTAATTAGTTCTCATGCGTGTCGTTACTTTACTGTGCAGGAGAGCAGTAGGCTATTCATAAACTTATCCTATTAATGTCGTCTTGGTTTGTCAACCTTTTTGACTTATTTTATAAAATTTCTAGTAATAATAAAGCCGATACGGTAAACATGTTGTAATTTATTTTTTAAAAAATGTTTTAAATTAGACTATCTTTTTGAAATTTACAGAACAAAAAAGATTTAGTGCAAAGAAATGAATATGTAGCTAGTAGGTAAGAGATTGTTGAAATGTTGGCCATCCAAGTAGATAAGTCTTACCTAACCATCCAAGTAGATAAGCCTGTTTGCACAAGATGAATTTCCTCATCGTAACAAAAATGTTGGAATGCCCGAGTTAGTATTTCTTTGAAAGTATGTAACAAATATTAAAATTATGTAAACACACTGTCCGTAGTGATATAGTAGGTTTATGGTCGTATCATTGTAATATTTAAGTAGCATTAATTCATATACAAAGTTATTACGAATGATTCTTCGGATTACAAACACTAATAACTCATAATAAATGACACTCAGGTACATAAAAGTGGCATCAACGGAAGAAGAAACTCAAAAGGATTTTGTTTCATAACATAAAAATTACTTTCCACAGCAAAGATGTTCAGAGGTTTTGTTACTCGATCACATCAAGCCTGTAGTCAGGCTCCTGCCATTTCACGTTGTAGTATATTAGTATATTACTATATACTTCCGCATTGACCTTTGTGATTCGTACTCCCAGATCATGTATGGTGGACTCTAATCCTAGCCTTACATATATGATCAACCTCAACTTTCCCTGCTGTTGCCACTTATTGTGGACTTATTAAATAGCAGTCGCTACAAACCTCTTTGTCCTTGACATGTCTATATTTTCTTTAACCCTTAAGTACTCGCGCGGCGTGTACACAGAAACCCAAACAGGTAAATTTTGTGTTGCTAGCTACAAGTACTGATGAAAAAATGTAATAAAATGTCTCAAAACAAGTACAAAAATCTAATTGCAGCAAATACTTTTAAAAACATATCTAGACTTGTATTACATTGTCTTAATTGAATAACAAAAATAATTTTATTGTAAAAAAAAAATAGTATCAATTTGGGGATATATTGGACCCCCGCGCGAGTACTGCTCTCACAAAAAGGGGCGCGAGTACTTACGAGTTAATTGTTTTAGATTTCTCTCTCTTTCTAGTGTTCGACCTTAGTAGCCCCAGTTTGATAGAAGAGGGAGGGCGCATTTTGTGTTGTTGTTCATTTCAATATACATTATACCTTCTTTGTTAACAATCTTCCAAACTATTCCATGAACAAGTGTCTGAAGTCTTATGGAACGGCTTTGTCCGTCCGTCTGTCAACAGGTATCAGATCAGAAACGGTAAGAGATATTGAGAAGCTGTTTGTTTGCAATCCATTCAGTCCCAAAAATAGGTTCCATCTCCTCCGTTCAGACTGGAAGTGGTTCAGATTAGACATTTCCGATTTAAATATTGATTTCCATAGAGCAAAAACGGTAGAAGATATCAAGAAGCGGCTTTTTGCAATCAATCCAGAGTCCCGAGAATAGGTTTCATTTTCTCTGTTGAAACTCCATTCAAACTAGAAGTGGTTCAAACTAGCTATTTCCGGTTTCAGTATTTACCAAAACTCAAAACTACTGTAAATGATTCATTCGTTTCCAAAAGGCTATATTTTCAAAAATGTTACACGTACAAACGGGAGAGATGAACATAACCGCGAACTCACTAAGTTTTCTGCACCCTCTACAAATATTCTGTATGTCCCCATTTGTCACACGTCCAGACCAGGCCCGTATTTAGGTAAGTGCTATTCTAAGCTCGAGCACAAGGCGGCAGAATTTTATGGGGCGGCAAAATTTTGGATTTTTAAAAAGATTTACGAAAAAAAAAGTAATATTTAAAACTAACAACCCGCAGAATCCTGTGCGAGCCGGAGAAAATATGTTAATGTGTTTAATTCGCTGTAATTAAATAGTTACTAATTAGCTAGCTTATCTCATTATTTTTAAAAAGTCATCTTCTTCTACCCCCACCCCCAAGGAGTGAGGATGAACTTGAACATCATTGGAAACTAATACCGTTAAAGTCAGCGACCTCGAAAACTATAAATTCAACACTAATATCTGTCGTTTTCGATTACTTTTAATATCTCGCCCCCTCCCTGGGGAGTGGAGTATGACCTTGAAGTTAAATTAGATTAAAACTGTCACTAATTAATCTCAGTAACCCCAAAAACTATGAATTCAACTCTAATATTGGTCATTTTCAATTATTTTTAAAATGCCCCCATGTTATTCTTATGAAGACTTTGTACCCCCATATCTCAGCTCAGGTGTGACCTAGGAACCTGGTACAGGTTATTTGGATCATTTCTCAGAGCTTTAAAACATATTAAAATTTCTTATCTCTATCTATTATGGTTCATCTATCACCACACCATAATCATCATTGAGAGAATTAGGCCTCAACAAGAACTGGTGTTTGCAAAATCACGGCTTGTTTCCTTGTTTGAGACAAGTTTGTGCGGAGGGGAAGGGGGCAACAAATTATTTACAGCACAGAGGCGCACAATATATAAATACGGGCCTGGTCCAGACTAGTAGTCGACCTCGTTCCACACATTATGTAGCGTCATTCTGTCAATGATCTGCACTGCAGCATCGATACTTTGGAAGTGGAGGTACGTGAACAAGGTCGTTAATGCATCCTCAAAGGAAGAAGTCAAGTATTAAATCAGGTGATCGGGTGCATGGAAACAAAGCTAGGTCGTCCTCACCAACACGCTTAATCCAGACATGCGGAAGCTCATCATTTAGGTATTCACGAACTTGAATGTTCCAGTGAGAGGATATTCCGTCTTGTTGAAAGAAACAATCCGTAATATTAGCAGCTAGTTACGGAAACAGCCACAATTGCAACATATCCAGATAACTTGTACCGGTCACAGAAGAAAAATGACCTGTACAGCTTTGTCTGCGACACTGCGCAGAAAATATTCACATTTGGCCAATAAAATAACTATATTTCCATAAATAACTATACCACCCATAAAATAACTATATTTCCTACCTTCTCACCGCAACTAGTCGACATTTCTTTTTATGACTGTTTCTTCTTACCAGGCACGTACTTTTTCCTTACATTAAACTTGTTAAACTGTATCACTGGCACTTCTCATACTCCTTTTTATCTGGGCAATGCTTCCGTCACAGTTCCATGGTTGAAGTTCTTGCTTTGGACCCCGGCGTGTGCATCTCATGGGCTGGATACTCGGCTAGTCGCTCCTTAGCCTCTTCACAGGGCATATGCTAGGGCTTACATGGGATGTAGATGTTCGCTTCTTTTATCCCATGGATTTGTCTAACACTTCCCACTATGCTGTCTATTCAAAACATGTGCAACCTTTTCTATTTGTACTAGAAACACAGACATTCAACAACCAATTACCAACTAGAACCATAGGTAGTTCGATCACTGCCACTAGCAACAAACCGCTTCTGCTTTTGCTGACACTTTTTCTTAAAAGAAAATAATTCGAAAATATTTATCCATGTAGTGTACAGCGTTTGAACGAAATTAAAAAATATGAAGTATTAGCAGGTCGGCTCCTAACAAGCACCACGACGATGCACTAACACACAGTTTTTAACTAAGAATCACTTGAGAAAAAAAAATAAGTTCGTTGATGTTTGTTAGAGAGAGAGTGTGTGTGTGTAGAGCGGCCGTGTGTAATGTTCGACGAATGTATATCAACTGCCACAGCTTCTTTCGGTGCTAGGGTGCGTACCTATCGATAAACAAAAAGGTCTTTCTTTATTTCAAAAATTTTGAAATTCGCAACTTGGTTTGTTATGGTGGTGGTTTTCGTTGTTTCCTTAAAAAAAAAGTTCGTTGTAACGTTTTAGCTTGTTTATGACCCATGTTTACAAAGGCAAAGGGTTCTGAATGTCTCCGATGTAAAAAAGATGTTTTAGCAGTTTTTCGAAGAATTTTAACTGTTTATTGCTCAGCCTATGTGTGAACCACAAGGACAGAAAGAAACGGGATCTATTGTTCACAGAAGTTGGCCTTCCGTTGCTTGCGATCGAAGCTGGTTGAATCGCAAAGTAAAGATGTTTCCTTTTAAAGAAAAAGAAAATTATTTTTTGGCTAACTCAAATTTCAATATAAAGTTAATTGCACATAATTTACATATGTAATGATTATTGCTTCTAAGCGATTTGTTTGTACGTTGTATATATGTAACGTATGTATTGATTTGGATTGTTGATGTTCTTTAGTTATACACTTTTTGATGACAACTCACACGCACACACATAGAATTTTGAAAAGCTTTAGTTTTGTATTTCCAGGACCAAGTTGTGGTTTATTATTGTATTTCAGAAATGTTTTGTTGATAGAATATCATTGACTCCTATCATTGTCTGGATTTCTTGTTCATTTTTGTACCTCTTCTTCAGTTCTTCGATTTGCTAATCTGTTCCAAATCGTTGAGATTTTCTTTGTTTATTAAAATAATCTCTAATACATACATACGTACACACACACACACACACACACACATATATATATATATATATATATATATATATATATATACTGTGGAGATTGTAATGCACCACTTGGCGACGAATCCACCAGACACAAAGCATAATTTTGGGTGGCTGTAGAGATGATCTTGATGTGAGGCACAAGGCCACATGGTGAAAGCCAATGTCTGGTACGCTTGAGAATGTCATTGTGGACACACTTTTCCTTGCTCGTGAGCACTTTCTCGAATATGGGTGTGTTGCGGTACCCATACAACAATGATCAATAGACTGTGATTCGTTGTTCTATTTGGCTGTCGACAATGTATGGTGTACCCACTTGCTCATCTTGTATACCTCCCCTATGCAGTACAGAGCAAGTCTAGGCGTTTCCTCGAAAAATACGCGAAAGCGTTCGACACATTCACCACACGCATGACTGCTGTCCTCTGTGACTGCCTTCAGGACTTCGTCATCTGATACTTGTGGTTGCCCAGTGCGAGATTCATCATAAGGACTCAGATCTCCCGACGTGAACTTCTAGAGCCAATGCTTGACAGGTGTGTTCGTTCACTAAATGCTCCCCAAATGCTTGACGTATTCGTCACCTTGATACGGCTATTAACAGATCCACCTTAAAGTCATACAGGAAATAACTACGAACTAGCTGCTTCGATATCTCCATTGCTCTTCGTCACTAGACGAACTGTGATTGTTGTATGCGTGCAGCGTGCCTGTGTAAGTGTAGGATAATGGTCACATTAACACCTCATTGCTTTTCTAGTGCGTGAGTCATTTCGCTTTTTCTCTGTGAGCGCTTCATCAAATGGAAAGTCAAGAACGGTAAGAACTATTTTGGTTTCTTGTAACAGCTGTTCACGAAAACAAAATGTTCTTGAGATTGAAGTTTTTAGAACGAACCATATGATAGATTCCACATGATACATTTCTTGAAATGTCCTTATAGTTGGGATAGGTGAAGAGTAATGCACAATACAAATTTTATCAAATAATCTTCTTGAACTATAATAGAAGAATTATATTTGAATAATTCTTGACTAAATGCAACAACAAGCGCATATCAAATCGACATAAATGAAAGGTCGAACTTGAACTCAAAAATATTTTCGTTTGTCTTTACCTTATTTGCCAGGCTCTTTAACTGTTAGTTAAAATTGTGTAAAATAGATTAAAGATATAGTCTGAACTCCGGAAATTGATAATTATTTATGTATTGTAGAAATTTGTATGGAGAAATGCATACTGTTTGATAAATAAAAGGATTATAAGATTATTCAGAGAAATGGGTATTCAGAAAAAGAATATTTCCAAAGACTGAAAACGAAGTCCTAAAGAATAACTTGAAAAAGCTTATCTATTTCCTCTCATCATCAACAGATTAGAAAAAGAAAAAAAAAAGAAAGAAAGAAAATCGTTTACACATACCTAAGAAGCATCAGCAATGATTAAAAGGTCTTACAAAGTACAAGTTTCCGTTACGAACCCTGTCAGTTCATGAGAAAACTATGAAATGAGGGTTCAACAGGAGTCGTATGTTGGCATAATTACAACAGATATTTCAATCAGTATTAAAGAACATATCAAACACACCAAAGACAGTGATCTTCCAACTCCAGGCTTATCAAAACATTTGGAAGAAACAGGACAGGTGACAGCAGATACACAGGTATTAAAAGTAACATATTCCTTTATTGAGAATTAAGTTTTGAATTATTTTCTGTCAGAACGAGACAGAATTCCGTCTTAAAATGTTTCCGCAATGCTAGTAGCGTCATTGACAACATCTTTGCTATGACAACTAAAAATTGAAAGAGGAAAGCACACACACACATTTAATTTCTTCATTACAAGTCGTCCCACTTCTTCCAAAACGACGATATTGAGAGATACGCTTTCAATGGGGCTTTTATCTGTATTTTAGTTAGGAGCTTCATGTCAGAAAAAAAGTCGATAGAAAATTATTGTGATTGATATACAAGTACATACTTTTGTTAATTTTTCCCAGAGTCACTATGAATCTCCAAATATGTAATACAACTTTTATATACCCACTGCGTAAAAATCTGCCGCCTGAGAGTGCAGCTAGTCCAGAACTGATGTCTTGAGCACTTCACTGTCATTGAAGCTGGGTTGTCACTTTACAAGAATCTTGTAGTTGTCATTTAAAAAAATCTTGTAACCCGATCTTTCTGTTTCTGTTTACACATTACAACTTTCTGAAAGCACGAAAGATATGTTCACCCGTGCAGCACTGCACTCTAGTGGACAAATAGTGAACCTCCTCATTAACCCATTTAAACCCAAATTATTTTTTTTTTTTATCTAATTTAGTCTTGGTTCCTGCCAGATTGGTAGAAATAAAGGTAAATAACATATTTAAATACATTATGGTTCACGAAAATGTCATGGACCCCTAATTTGGTAATGTTCCGTTTTTGGAACAACAGACCTGAAAGGGTACAGGTTTCTGAAAGAAAATATTTCAATTTAGCCAGGCTAAAGTACTATTTCGTTAAAATTTTAGGATACAGATTTTACAATAATTTGCAATATTAGATACAAAGTATACAAATATTGAAACATGTTAATATTATGTATATCCACATAATAGCAAATGTTTTTTAATTATAATTATTTTCCAATACATCATACTCTTACTACTGATGGAAGTAAAAGAAGCACTTCCATGTTGTGTTGCTTTCACTGTCCACATCTTGATTGTCTTTCTGATTTTACAATGAAATGTCCTTCTCTGCCATATCCCACTTCATTTATTGCTTCTGTGTTGACTGGTTGCAATAGGTCTCCCAACAATTGCACGTTGTTAGGATTACTTTTGTTATGCGACTTTGTAGAAGGCTGACTTTCATTACATGTACTATACGTCATTCAACGAACCTTCTGATCCTGATGTAAACATTGCAGAATTGTATTACTCCGCCAGTCATCGGATGATTGGCTATCGGTCAGCGCTTCTTTCGAGAAGCACGTGCTTGTACCCTATCGATATTTTACTTATTCCCCGCATGTAGCCATATTGTTAACTGTGATTCGCGCTAAAGTTGGGTCAAAACCACTTTCAGTGCATGCGTATTCTCTTTTATTGCATTAATTCAATTTAGTTCTTAGATAAAGTGTTGTTTCTGTTGCCTAATTCTAAGGAATTCTGGTAATGAGCTTTATAAGCAAGGACTATTTTCTTCTGCCGCATGGGTGTTCTAGGGCTCTCTAACCAATAAAATCAAACAATCACCACGTGTATTTGTTTACATGAGGTACTGAACGTTTCTTGAATAAACTTTAGTTTTTGGAGCTTCATCATCCAACAAACTCACCTATAAATTCATTTCTCAGCTGGCCGCTTTGCATTACTGTAAAAGAATCTTCTCCCTTAGCGGGCAACTGATTTCTAGATAGCCTCTCTATATCTGTTTTTCTTCTTCATTTTCTGGTGGTGTAATGACAATATCTGCAGCAAGAATATCTTCTTCGTTAACAAGTATATTGATAATTTCGTCAACAGTCAATCTGAAATAGGGAGGGAGGGTTTAGATTTCTGGGCATCTGTGCCCATGTTAGCCCGTCACGTTTGACACTCGGCGAGAACACTCTTCAGGGAAAGGGAAGGAAGCAAGTGTTGGGGAAGGAGGGAAGCGGCCTGGGACATATATGTTAGGTACCACCCCGGCATTTGCTTGGTGTGAACAAGAAAAACCCAGGAAAACCTCATTCAGGATGGCTGGTCTGAAAAGCTTCTTACACTTTTTCGACGGAGAGCCCGCACCGTGAATCGAACCCGGGACCGCTCGCACTCTATCTGAAATAAAACAGTATTTCTGGAAATAAATAAAATCCATATGAAGTTGTGAAATACACATTTAAAATATAAAACAACAAAATATTTATTTATTTACAAGCTACCAGATACAGCTCAAAGGCCATTTTACACTGAAGTGATCAACATAATGATAACATTGGGGAAGGAAGTGAAAGGAAGGCGGGCAGGGCCTGTAAAATTGTGTAGGCTCCTAATGATTCCCCTACAGTACATATAACTATATAATATGCCTTTATCTATGTCCAAAATTTACTGTTTTTATTTCACTGCAGTAAAGTGAAATCAATAATAAATGTTACAAAATGTAATCAGTCAGGCATTCCTAACAACTCCTACATATAGGTAAATAAATGTACGATCCAGTGAATGAGCGATCAAGACACCTGCAACTCTATTTGGCTGTCATCTTTCAACTGAAAAAGAGCTCCTTCGTGGCTAAGCGGTTAGCGTACACGCCTTTGGCATAGGAGACCGGATTCGATCCCGGCGGAAGTTCATGTGGTACGGATTCCACTTTAATGAGTAGGCCAATTCTCATATAGCCTCGCTGCTGAAAGGAACGTTAAATTCACAATCAACTCAACTCAACTGTAAAGCGTACAGCGTGGGTGTAACAATTAAATCAATTTTTGTGT
Source organism: Thermobia domestica (assembly GCF_964235325.1). Taxonomy (NCBI): domain Eukaryota; kingdom Metazoa; phylum Arthropoda; class Insecta; order Zygentoma; family Lepismatidae; genus Thermobia; species Thermobia domestica. The sequence goes on along the minus strand of NW_027657690.1, from coordinate 6,434 downwards.
ATAAATTTCCCCTCCTCCATGAGACCAATAAATTCCGAATGTAAGCGCAAAATGCCCTCAAAAGCGGCACAAATAGCATCAAATAAAAATACGCTCATAAAATGTACGAAACAATTACTAATTCATGCAATAAAATTGTCATATTCCATAGCTTTATGGGTACATTTACGCCCGTTGTTCCAATAATGGAACAAACAAAATGCAAACTTCATGTACCCGTTCAAGCCCGTTGTTCCAATATTGGAACATTCAAAATTATAAAACGTTTTTATTAATAACAATCATAATCAATTGTTGCATTTCACATGCACTGAAAACTTGTTACTTCTTCTACCCAAATAGTATTATATAGGTAGAAAATTCATAAACGAACATAAAATTCACTTACCTTCTTTGAGACGCCATAATTTGTTCTTATTCAACGCAACTAATATGGACAGTACACATCGTTCGCGCCAATTCAAGACAGAGATACGTCGTTTGCTAAACCATTGGTGCCAAATGAAGAGGTCCATACAAAAAATTGTTACCTTTATTCACGTAATATGAAAAATAAAAGTAAAGTAAAAAATGTTCCAATTTTGGAACAACGGATTCAAAAACTTGTATTTTGGTGTGCTTCCCCTCCCCGTCCAAAAGAATCCGTTGTTTCGAAAGTGGCGAAACTGTTTTTTTCTTTATATCAGCGGGAGAGCGATAGCAGGTAGCAAACAAGACGACTCAGAAAACTTTACATGGTTTGACTCCTTGCAAGATGAAAAAAATGTTGTATGTCCCTTTCAAGACTATGTTTACATGGAGAAAAATTATACAGTTGCAAGATTTTTTTTTTTTTTTTTTTTTTTTTTAATTACAGCTGCAAGATTCTCGTAAAGTGACAACCCAGCTTTAAACGCTTAGGTGCAAGTTCGGGGCTGTACGGAGGATGATTGAACAATACCCATCGAAATATTTGAGTTGACTCAACAGTACGAGCAGCTGTATATGGGCGGGCATTGAAATGGATCTGAAGAATTCCAGAGCGTAGCATTCCTTTCTGCCGATTTTGGGTGTCACGTTGCAGGTTATTCAGTCTTTGGCAATATATATCAGCTGTAATTGTCCCGTTTTCAAGAATTCCACAATAATCACACCCTTTTAGTCCCAAAATACGGTGTTCATGATTTTGTAAACTGATAGTGTTTGTTTGAATTTCTTTACTTTAAGGAGAACCAGAGTGCCTCCATTGCATTGACTGCTTCGGGTGTCCAGTGGCATACAATATCCGGGTTTCATTCACCGTCAAACTAAGAAAAGAGGTCATCCCTATCGTTTCCCCAGCGGCCTCCCCCCAAAAAAAATCACGTGTCAATCATTGTCATTTTTTGTTCTTTGTGAGCGTTGGCCAGCACTTTTGTCATTCATCTTGCACACAGTTTGTGATAACCCAGTTTATTACTCATAGTTCGATTCATTTTTTTCACAGACACTTCTGGAACTCTTAGTGAGTAGAGTTATTGTGAACCGCAATTGAATCGCTCTTTCTCGTTAACGCGTTCCACCAGATTGTCTGTGTGAACACTATACCTTCCGCTACCATCATTATCATGAACATTTGAACGCCCTTCCCGAAACTCGTTACACCATTTCCTGACCTTCCTTCCCTCCACTCATTACTGTTGGTCAAAAATTGCACATGATTCCCGGTGGTATCAGCTGCATCCTGTCCTTTGGCGTTCAGAAATCGTATGACACATCTCATTTCACATTTGGTAGGGCTTTGTATTACAGCAGCCATTTCACCTTACTGCTACTCGCACATACGCAACTACAGTCTCTCTGATGCACAGAATACTAGGACATGCTCCTATGCATGCTCAACTTCATCAGTGTAGCCAACCCCGCATAAAAAATATCGGTCTCTTTTTTGACATGCACCTCGTACTTTTGTGGAGATCCCAGATCACTCCTGATCAGTACTGTTCAAGCTTTACTTATCTTTTCGTTGTTGATAAATTTCCTTCGCTTCCCTGAGAAAATTTGGAAACCAAATTCTATTTACACATGTAAAAATTTGAGGCCATATCAGGTAAGCAACGATTATGCAATCAACGAACTTTCAGTTTTTCAAACAAAAGAAAAGTAGAAAATGAAAGACGCATAATAAGTCTTGAGAGAAGTACAATAGGTTCGAGTCAGTTTCATTTTAGTTTTATTTATTTTATTTTTTATTTATTTGTTAGAAACTTTAGAATATTTGAAAAAAGTGTAACTAATATATTGAATAGTAAACTTTTTACAGGAGTCAACACAACATGAAAATTAAAAGTAACACTACATGGAACTCCTTCTATACTATCATATTATAGGGTGCATGTTGCAAGTCAATTTGACATAAATGAAAATATTACTGTGGAAAGTGCTACATTATCTTCGTATTACGTATTTGGAGCTTTATCTATATTCACTGCAGTAAAGTATAAAGAAAAAGAAAAAATAATTAACTACTGCTCATTACCCATCGCTTTAAGAAAGAATGAGCTAGGGATTTCCCCTAGGAATCTCTTCTATTAAAAACATTTTTTTTAACCCTCAGCTTTGCAATATTAGTATTCCGAAATGTTAAAACATTAAAAGCGCCATAGTAGATATATTATGTATTGTCTGCGTAGATTCTGTCTACATCTTGCTTGCATGTGACTGTTATCGTGTCGACTTCTACGCGTAGACACATATCACTGTTTTCATGTTTAAACTCGGCTTGATTTGGAATACAGTACTTCCGACAAAAGCCCAAGTAGTTGTTTGGATCCTACTTTAGTTATGTATTATTATTGTCTTTGATAACTTCAGTATTGCATTAGTTACTCAAAATAAAATCACATTATCCAGATTGATGTAATAACCTCATGGTTCGATGCATAAATTCTACTGTAGCTATATATTGAGGATAATAAAATTTTGCAACACTGCTAGTATTATTAGCAAGAATGTAAATGTATTATGTATTAATAATGTATACATTTTAATTCATACTACTACTACTAATAATATTAATTTCTATAACAACGTTTCCATAGTAGATAATAGCAAACGATGATTAGTGTAGTTCACCGGAACTCCATAGTGCATGAGTTTTGTTCTAAACGAAGTAGTAAGTATTCACTTCTTTATTACATGCAGTGATAGTTAGCTGAAAATTTTACCTTATCTTTATAATTATTCCTTAATATTCAGTAAATTCCATGTGATAATAAATATTTATTTATTTTTATGTTATATCTCTATTTCATAGCGTTACTATTTTTCTTTGTTCAAAACTGCATGTTATGAACTTTTCAGCGTATTTAATTTTTAATATTTCGTGAAAAATGATTCTTTCGAAAGAAAATATGAATTTCTCAATCACAGCGAAATTCAAACCAGTTAAATTTTGTTGGTATGAGGTCTTTGTGTTTCACATTTCTATTAAGTAGCAAAATTTATCTTCAAATCTAAATTATCTTAGGGACAAGGGTTAAAATAATGAGATTTAAAACTACCTGAAATGCTGATTGCGGAGGAAAGGAGAAAAATGTTGGCAAATCTTACCTGAAATGCTCCGAATATTAAAAAATCACCATTATAAAACTAAATTTCATCTGATGAGGTCAAACATAGTCATATGTACAAAGGCAAGAAAAGAATGTGTGTGATGGTTGAAACGAATAGTTGACTGTGCATTATGGAGTATCCAAGCTTTGCTTTATTGTTGTTTTGTCATTAGCAGGTACACGAATACCTAAAATGATCTTACATATAAATATGATTTTTACTTTATACAAATTTACATCGTTATGGCTTGGCATGCTTGATGCATATCAAAGAAACCACATACTATTTAGAACTTTCCTAAGGAGAAAGGAAGTAAAAATTATGCGAAAAAGAGTATACCATAAGCTTTAAGTAGCCCTTGCGTTAAGTAGAAGAAATTCAGCATGTATTGTTTTAAAACAAAAATACAGTCGTGCTAGAAAATTATCCTAGTCCCCTTTGTGTGGGTTGTTCAATTAATTATTTTTTACAAGCTATAATTTCATCAAGTTAAACTTTTCATTATCATTATACACCTTGCACAAAATCTGAAGATTACGTGAAAAAGTTTCGACATACGACAGTTACCAATCATGTTCTTTGGGTGTGCTCCCTGCCGTATTGAGTGGATTATGAAAGTAAGTAAATATAAAACACTTCCCTCTAAAAATGCTTTCTTGTAGCTTGTGATAATCTCCAATGCAACGTTATACGTAATATATTTAGTTTAGTCTTAGGTAGATAAAATTTTCAAATGGAAATCACAACTACTCTCTCTAAAACATCGATTTATCGCTTGTATTTTTTTCTATTTAACATATTTTATTTTCTTTTATTGTTTTTATATTATTATTAATCAGGCACATTATTTATAAGAAAAAAGTGGGTCATCGTGGCCTTAGAACACTGAAATGAAGCTATACAAGAATAGTGTTATGTCGCCTATCTTACGACTGACGTTTTTGATTGTTTCAAGGTGATCTAATCCGTGTGTGGAGACCACATAAGGCAGTTGAGCAAGACGGAACCATAGTGAAACTAGAAACGGAATCTGCACTCATTCCTCCTAAGCGGCATCTACACCCATTTACATTTATTACTTTATGTCAGCCGTATTTGCAGTGGAAATAATTTGTATCACCACAATAACGCAGTGACACTCGTGTTTAGGTGGCACAGAACTAGTTCTGTGTATACTGGCGACTTCCAAGCATTCCTAGTTCCCCGGATTTCAACGTCATTGAGCATGTTTAAGACTGCTTAAATATCACTCCACACCTTAGAGCAATCCCAGAAAACAGAACTTTGCTCTGAACAGTCATTGCACGTAACTGGACAGAAATACGGAATTATTTTAAATAATAATAAACTTCAGGAGGTAATTTTGATAATAAATAAAAACAAGTTCTAATAATCATTATCTTTTAAATAGCACATCCTTTGAAAGCTATGAGCTACTGGAAATTTGGGAAAATATATAGACATATATAAGACGATCTAGTTGAATAAGTTACAATCCAAAATGCCCAACTATTAGAAAAATACGATAACTGCAAAACATATTTTCAAAATATAGTGCGTCCCTTTAAAAGGTTTTCTTGTCGTGATTAGGTTTCCTCTCAGTAAAATTCGATGGGTAGATACCATGATTTCAGAAACGTAGAATGTTTCCTGGTGGTTAAATGGTAAGTGTTACACGTCCGATACGGGAGACGCGGATTCGATACCCGATGGTAGCTCATGTGGTTCGAGCTCTATGCTAAGCTGGAGATTCATGTTTCAGATATTCTCAGTACTCAAACGGCATGCTAAATTCCGAAACTACCAAGCAATCTGCCAAAAACATGGATACGTATGTATTGTGTGTAATCTATCAAACTGCTTTCTCTCTCCGATTGTCAAGCTTAAAAATCCTGCTTTCCAGTACTTTACTAGAAACTTTTGTTCCAATGAATCACTCTCTAAAGTTTGTCCCTATTACTTGAAAACCATGTAGTATATCCACGAAGTAACTTTTAGCAGCTCGTATTCTTCATTATATGACAATTATATGCTACTGTTGTTGTCATGGGAGGACTTACACGTTAGGTCTAGCAGACCTAGGTATATGTGCCTAATGAGCAGTATTCATAAGAGAGCTGTGTCATACCAGTGTTGGGCAAATTTCAATTGAATTAACAATTAACAATTAATCTGTAAATTTAATTGTTAATTGCAGTTAACAATTGAAATAAGTAATGGTTAATTGTTAATTGCAGTTGGCCATTGAAAAAGGAGAATCAATTGCAATTAATCAATTGATTGAAAGTAATTGCAGTGGAAAGTAATTGCAATTGAATTCTGTAATTCAATTGCAATTGAAATTAATTGGCAATTGATTCAATTGCAATTGATTTCCACAGCAATTACTTTCAATTGATTGATCAATTGCAATTGATTTTCACTGATTAATTTTCAACACAGTAGTTCAGAAGGGCGTGGGGCAATGAAAACTTTAGCCACGACCAATTGACTCACCACCCGTCGTGACCCACGACCCACCGTGACCCACTCTGACCCACCACCCACCATAAACCACTCTTACCCACTGTGACCCACAGACCCACCAAAACCCATTGCCATCAACTCTGACCCCATGATTCACGACCTCTTCTCTACTGACTAAAGAGTTTAAACTTGTAATAAAACAAGCCTATAAAATTATCACTCATGGGAGTTTGAATTTCTACGATCAATCGCTCAAGCACCGCACTAATACAATAACGGCGGATCTGACTTTTCTAATATAAATAAAATAGAGTTTCTTCGTGTGTCTGTCTGTCTATCTTTGTGCGGCCTGTGGACGATACGAGTGGACCGAAACTTTTCAAAATTTGGTCACG
>NW_027657689.1:0-21651 GCF_964235325.1 Thermobia domestica | reverse complement strand
CCTGTATGTACTTCTGAATGGTACAGTAACATATTCCTCTTTTATCATTCGTTAACCACAGTATGGTGTGTCAACGCCACATATAATGGAATCGAATCTGTTTTATTTTGAAAAAACTAAAAAAGAGAAACAAACGTTATAAGGGCAATTTTAACGTTTCTTCAAGGCAAAGGACCCTTATTGCAACAGGACAAAATGGAGGGGTTTCCTCTTCAATTTTAGCTTTATTTCGTCAAAATATGTAAATAACTTTGGGAGATATGGCGAATAGTATGTAGTATATAGTAACAATGATTAACAATATAATATATATGTAGAATGACATATGCTATATTGTTGAATAGTTGCCTAACAACATATATATACCAAATTTTAGAGTTTTTTTAAAAAATTGAAGAAATTAGTGGTTGAAGCCATACATTTTCCAGTTACAACGAGTGTCACGTGGTCTCATCAGCCGTGAGAGGGTTAACTATTTCTTCTAAAGCAACAGGTACAACGTTCATTTTTTAGTGCAGTTTGTAGTAATTTGTGCATTTATTTTCCCGTGATGATGTGTAGAACATTTAGTTAGCATATTTGGTTGAGATTTGGAAAAAATATACAGGGTGATGCAAAATTCAGCTTTGAAGTACAGAAAGTATAAATTTGTTTTCTAAATGTGAAGAAAGTGTATATATTAACGAATGCCCTGTATGTACTTCTGAATGGTACAGTAACATATTCCTCTTTTATCATTCGTTAACCACAGTATGGTGTGTCAAAGCCACATATAATGGAATCGAATATGTTTTATTTTGAAAAAAACTAAAAAAGAGAAACAAACGTTATAAGAGGAATTTTAACGTTTTTTCAAGGGCAAAGGACCTTTATCGCAACCGTACAAAATGGATAGGTTTGCTCTTCAATTTGAGCTTTATTTCGTCAAAATATGTAAATAACTTTGGGAGATATGGCGAATAGTATGTAGTATATAGTAACAATGGATAACAATATAATATATATGTAGAATGACATATGCTATATTGTTGAATAGTTGCCTAACAACATATATATACCAAATAAAAGAGTTTTTTAAAAAAATTGAAGAAATTACTGGTTGAAGTCATACATTTTCCAGTTACAACGAGTGTCACGTGGTCTCATCAGCCGTCAGAGGTTAATTATTTCTTCTAAAGCAACAGGTACTACGTTCATTTTTTAGTGCAGTTTGTAGTAATTTGTGCATTTATTTTCCGCTGATGATGTGTAGAACATTTAGTTAGCATATTTGGTTGAGATTTGGAAAAAATATACAGGGTGATGCAAAATTCAGCTTTGAAGTACAGAAAGTATAAATTGGTTTTCAAAATGTGAAGAAAGTGCATATATTAACGAATGTCCTGTATGTACTTCTGAATGGCACAGTAACATATTCCTCTTTTATTATTCGTTAACCACAGTATGGTGTGTCAAAGCCACATATAATGGAATCGAATCTGTTTTATTTTGAAAAAACTAAAAAAGAGAAAAAAAGGTTATAAGAGGAATTTTAACGTTTCTTCAAGGGCAAAGGACCCTTATCGCAAAAGGACAAAATGGAGGGGTTTCCTCTTCAATTTGAGCTTTATTTCGTCAAAATATGTAAATAACTTTGGGAGATATGGCGAATAGTATGTAGTATATAGTAACAATGGATAACAATATAATATATATGTAGAATGACATATGCTATATTGTTGAATAGTTGCCTAACAACATATATATACCAAATAGGAGAGTTTTTAAAAAAATTGAAAAAATTACTGGTTGAAGCCATACATTTTCCAGTTACAACGAGTGTCACGTGGTCTCATCAGCCGTGAGAGGGTTAACTATTTCTTCTAAAGCAACAGGTACTACGTTCATTGTTTAGTGCAGTTTGTAGTAATTTGTGCATTTATTTTCCCGTGATGATGTGTAGAACATTTAGTTAGCATATTTGGTTGAGATTTGGAAAAAATATACAAGGTGATGCCAAATTCAGCTTTGTAGTACAGAAAGTATAAATTGTTTTTCAAAATGTGAAGAAAGTGCATATATTAACGAATGTCCTGTATGTACTTCTGAATGGTACAGTAACATATTCCTCTTTTATCATTCGTTAACCACAGTATGGTGTGTCAAAGCCACATATAATGGAATCGAATCTGTTTTATTTTGAAAAAACTAAAAAAGAGAAAAAAAGGTTATAAGAGGAATTTTAACGTTTCTTCAAGGGCAAAGGACCCTTATCGCAAAAGGACAAAATGGAGGGGTTTCCTCTTCAATTTGAGCTTTATTTCGTCAAAATATGTAAATAACTTTGGGAGATATGGCAAATAGTATGTAGTATATAGTAACAATGATTAACAATATAATATATATGTAGAATGACATATGCTATATTGTTGAATAGTTGCCTAACAACATATATATACCAAATTTTAGAGTTTTTAAAAAAATTGAAGAAATTAGTGGTTGAAGCCATACATTTTCCAGTTACAACGAGTGTCACGTGGTCTCATCAGCCGTGAGAGGGTTAACTATTTCTTCTAAAGCAACAGGTACTACGTTCATTTTTTAGTGCAGTTTGTAGTAATTTGTGCATTTATTTTCCGCTGATGATGTGTAGAACATTTAGTTAGCATATTTGGTTGAGATTTGGAAAAAATATACAGGGTGATGCAAAATTCAGTTTTGAAGTACAGAAAGTATAAATTGGTTTTCAAAATGTGAAGAAAGTGCATATATTAACGAATGTCCTGTATGTACTTCTGAATGGCTCAGTAACATATTCCTCTTTTATTATTCGTTAACCACAGTATGGTGTGTCAAAGCCACATATAATGGAATCGAATCTGTTTTATTTTGAAAAAAACTAAAAAAGAGAAACAAACGTTATAAGAGGATTTTTAACGTTTCTTCAAGGGCAAAGGACCTTTGTCGCAACCGTACAAAATGGATAGGTTTGCTCTTCAATTTGAGCTTTATTTCGTCAAAATATGTAAATAACTTTGGGAGATATGGCGAATAGTATGTAGTATATAGTAACAATGGATAACAATATAATATATATGTAGAATGACATATGCTATATTGTTGAATAGTTGCCTAACAACATATATATACCAAATAAAAGAGTTTTTAAAAAAATTGAAAAAATTACTGGTTGAAGCCATACATTTTCCAGTTACAACGAGTGTCACGTGGTCTCATCAGCCGTGAGAGGGTTAACTATTTCTTCTAAAGCAACAGGTACTACGTTCATTTTTTAGTGCAGTTTGTAGTAATTTGTGCATTTATTTTCCCGTGATGATGTGTAGAACATTTAGTTAGCATATTTGGTTGAGATTTGGAAAAAATATACAGGGTGATGCCAAATTCAGCTTTGTAGTACAGAAAGTATAAATTGGTTTTCAAAATGTGAAGAAAGTGCATATATTAACGAATGTCCTGTATGTACTTCTGAATGGTACAGTAACATATTCCTCTTTTATCATTCGTTAACCACAGTATGGTGTGTCAAAGCCACATATAATGGAATCGAATCTGTTTTATTTTGAAAAAACTAAAAAAGAGAAACAAACCTTATAGGAGGAATTTTAACGTTTCTTCAAGGGCAAAGGACCTTAGCGCAACCGTACGAAATCGAGGGGTTTCCTCTTCAATTTGAGCTTTATTTCGTCAAAATATGTAAATAACTTTGGGAGATATGGCGAATAGTATGTAGTATATAGTAACAATGATTAACAATATAATATATATGTAGAATGACATATGCTATATTGTTGAATAGTTGCCTAACAACATATATATACCAAATAGGAGAGTTTTTAAAAAAATTGAAAAAATTACTGGTTGAAGCCATACATTTTCCAGTTACAACGAGTGTCACGTGGTCTCATCAGCCGTGAGAGGGTTAACTATTTCTTCTAAAGCAACAGGTACTACGTTCATTTTTTAGTACAGTTTGTAGTAATTTGTGCATTTATTTTCCCGTGATGATGTGTAGAACATTTAGTTAGCATATTTGGTTGAGATTTGGAAAAAATATACAGGGTGATGCCAAATTCAGCTTTGTAGTACAGAAAGTATAAATTGGTTTTCAAAATGTGAAGAAAGTGCATATATTAACGAATGTCCTGTATGTACTTCTGAATGGTACAGTAACATATTCCTCTTTTATCATTCGTTAACCACAGTATGGTGTGTCAAAGCCACATATAATGGAATCGAATCTGTTTTATTTTGAAAAAACTAAAAAAGAGAAACAAACGTTATAAGGGCAATTTTAACGTTTCTTCAAGGGCAAAGGACCCTTATTGCAACAGGACAAAATGGAGGGGTTTCCTCTTCAATTTTAGCTTTATTTCGTCAAAATATGTAAATAACTTTGGGAGATATGGCGAATAGTATGTAGTATATAGTAACAATGATTAACAATATAATATATATGTAGAATGACATATGCTATATTGTTGAATAGTTGCCTAACAACATATATATACCAAATAGGAGAGTTTTTAAAAAAATTGAAGAAATTAGTGGTTGAAGCCATACATTTTCCAGTTACAACGAGTGTCACGTGGTCTCATCAGCCGTGAGAGGGTTAACTATTTCTTCTAAAGCAACAGGTACAACGTTCATTTTTTAGTGCAGTTTGTAGTAATTTGTGCATTTATTTTCCGCTGATGATGTGTAGAACATTTAGTTAGCATATTTGGTTGAGATTTGGAAAAAATATACAGGGTGATGCAAAATTCAGCTTTGAAGTACAGAAAGTATAAATTGGTTTTCAAAATGTGAAGAAAGTGCATATATTAACGAATGTCCTGTATGTACTTCTGAATGGCACAGTAACATATTCCTCTTTTATTATTCGTTAACCACAGTATGGTGTGTCAAAGCCACATATAATGGAATCGAATCTGTTTTATTTTGAAAAAAACTAAAAAAGAGAAACAAACGTTATAAGAGGAATTTTAACGTTTCTTCAAGGGCAAAGTACCTTTGTCGCAACCGTACAAAATGGATAGGTTTGCTCTTCAATTTGAGCTTTATTTCGTCAAAATATGTAAATACCTTTGGGAGATATGGCGAATAGTATGTAGTATATAGTAACAATGGATAACAATATAATATATATGTAGAATGACATATGCTATATTGTTGAATAGTTGCCTAACAACATATATATACCAAATTTTAGAGTTTTTAAAAAAATTGAAGAAATTAGTGGTTGAAGCCATACAATTTCGAGTTACAACGAGTGTCACGTGGTCTCATCAGCCGTGAGAGGGTTAACTATTTCTTCTGAAGCAACAGGTACTACGTTCATTTTTTAGTGCAGTTTGTAGTAATTTGTGCATTTATTTTCCGCTGATGATGTGTAGAACATTTAGTTAGCATATTTGGTTGAGATTTGGAAAAAATATACAGGGTGATGCAAAATTCAGCTTTGAAGTACAGAAAGTATAAATTGGTTTTCAAAATGTGAAGAAAGTGCATATATTAACGAATGCCCTGTATGTACTTCTGAATGGTACAGTAAAATATTCCTCTTTTATCATTCGTTAACCACAGTATGGTGTGTCAAAGCCACATATAATGGAATCGAATCTGTTTTATTTTGAAAAAAACTAAAAAAGAGAAACAAACGTTATAAGAGGAATTTTAACGTTTCTTCAAGGGCAAAGGACATTTGTCGCAACCGTACAAAATGGATAGGTTTGGTCTTCAATTTGAGCTTTATTTCGTCAAAATATGTAAGTAACTTTGGGAGATATGGCGAATAGTATGTAGTATATAGTAACAATCGATAACAATATAATATATATGTAGAATGACATATGCTATATTGTTGAATAGTTGCCTAACAACATATATATACCAAATAGGAGAGTTTTTAAAAAAATTGAAGAAATTAGTGGTTGAAGCCATATATTTTCCAGTTACAACGAGTGTCACGTGGTCTCATCAGCCGTGAGAGGGTTAACTATTTCTTCTAAAGCAACAGGTACTACGTTCATTTTTTAGTACAGTTTGTAGTAATTTGTGCATTTATTTTCCCGTGATGATGTGTAGAACATTTAGTTAGCATATTTGGTTGAGATTTGGAAAAAATATACAGGGTGATGCCAAATTCAGCTTTGTAGTACAGAAAGTATAAATTGGTTTTCAAAATGTGAAGAAAGTGCATATATTACCGAATGTCCTGTATGTACTTCTGAATGGTACATTAACATATTCCTCTTTTATCATTCGTTAACCACAGTATGGTGTGTCAAAGCCACATATAATGGAATCGAATCTGTTTTATTTTGAAAAAACTAAAAAAGAGAAAAAAAACGTTATAAGAGGAATATTAACGTTTCTTCAAGGGCAAAGGACCCTTATCGCAAAAGGACAAAATGGAGGGGTTTCCTCTTCAATTTGAGCTTTATTTCGTCAAAATATGTAAATAACTTTGGGAGATATGGCGAATAGTATGTAGTATATAGTAACAATGATTAACAATATAATATATATGTAGAATGACATATGCTATATTGTTGAATAGTTGCCTAACAACATATATATACCAAATTTTAGAGTTTTTTAAAAAATTGAAGAAATTAGTGGTTGAAGCCATACATTTTCCAGTTACAACGAGTGTCACGTGGTCTCATCAGCCGTGAGAGGGTTAACTATTTCTTCTAAAGCAACAGGTACAACGTTCATTTTTTAGTGCAGTTTGTAGTAATTTGTGCATTTATTTTCCCGTGATGATGTGTAGAACATTTAGTTAGCATATTTGGTTGAGATTTGGAAAAAATATACAGGGTGATGCAAAATTCAGCTTTGAAGTACAGAAAGTATAAATTTGTTTTCTAAATGTGAAGAAAGTGTATATATTAACGAATGCCCTGTATGTACTTCTGAATGGTACAGTAACATATTCCTCTTTTATCATTCGTTAACCACAGTATGGTGTGTCAAAGCCACATATAATGGAATCGAATATGTTTTATTTTGAAAAAAACTAAAAAAGAGAAACAAACGTTATAAGAGGAATTTTAACGTTTTTTCAAGGCCAAAGGACCTTTATCGCAACCGTACAAAATGGATAGGTTTGCTCTTCAATTTGAGCTTTATTTCGTCAAAATATGTAAATAACTTTGGGAGATATGGCGAATAGTATGTAGTATATAGTAACAATGGATAACAATATAATATATATGTAGAATGACTTATGCTATATTGTTGAATAGTTGCCTAACAACATATATATACCAAATAAAAGAGTTTTTAAAAAAAATTGAAGAAATTACTGGTTGAAGCCATACATTTTCCAGTTACAACGAGTGTCACGTGGTCTCATCAGCCGTGAGAGGGTTAATTATTTCTTCTAAAGCAACAGGTACTACGTTCATTTTTTAGTGCAGTTTGTAGTAATTTGTGCATTTATTTTCCGCTGATGATGTGTAGAACATTTAGTTAGCATATTTGGTTGAGATTTGGAAAAAATATACAGGGTGATGCAAAATTCAGCTTTGAAGTACAGAAAGTATAAATTGGTTTTCAAAATGTGAAGAAAGTGCATATATTAACGAATGCCCTGTATGTACTTCTGAATGGTACAGTAAAATATTCCTCTTTTATCATTCGTTAACCACAGTATGGTGTGTCAAAGCCACATATAATGGAATCGAATCTGTTTTATTTTGAAAAAAACTAAAAAAGAGAAACAAACGTTATAAGAGGAATTTTAACGTTTCTTCAAGGGCAAAGGACATTTGTCGCAACCGTACAAAATGGATAGGTTTGGTCTTCAATTTGAGCTTTATTTCGTCAAAATATGTAAGTAACTTTGGGAGATATGGCGAATAGTATGTAGTATATAGTAACAATCGATAACAATATAATATATATGTAGAATGACATATGCTATATTGTTGAATAGTTGCCTAACAACATATATATACCAAATAGGAGAGTTTTTAAAAAAATTGAAGAAATTAGTGGTTGAAGCCATATATTTTCCAGTTACAACGAGTGTCACGTGGTCTCATCAGCCGTGAGAGGGTTAACTATTTCTTCTAAAGCAACAGGTACTACGTTCATTTTTTAGTACAGTTTGTAGTAATTTGTGCATTTATTTTCCCGTGATGATGTGTAGAACATTTAGTTAGCATATTTGGTTGAGATTTGGAAAAAATATACAGGGTGATGCAAAATTCAGCTTTGAAGTACAGAAAGTATAAATTGGTTTTCAAAATGTGAAGAAAGTGCATATATTAACGAATGTCCTGTATGTACTTCTGAATGGTACAGTAACATATTCCTCTTTTGTCATTCGTTAACCACAGTATGGTGTGTCAAAGCCACATATAATGGAATCGAATCTGTTTTATTTTGAAAAAACTAAAAAAGAGAAACAAACGTTATAAGGGCAATTTTAACGTTTCTTCAAGGGCAAAGGACCCTTATTGCAACAGGACAAAATGGAGGGGTTTCCTCTTCAATTTTAGCTTTATTTCGTCAAAATATGTAAATAACTTTGGGAGATATGGCGAATAGTATGTAGTATATAGTAACAATGATTAACAATATAATATATATGTAGAATGACATATGCTATATTGTTGAATAGTTGCCTAACAACATATATATACCAAATAGGAGAGTTTTTAAAAAAATTGAAAAAATTACTGGTTGAAGCCATACATTTTCCAGTTACAACGAGTGTCACGTGGTCTCATCAGCCGTGAGAGGGTTAACTATTTCTTCTAAAGCAACAGGTACTACGTTCATTTTTTAGTACAGTTTGTAGTAATTTGTGCATTTATTTTCCCGTGATGATGTGTAGAACATTTAGTTAGCATATTTGGTTGAGATTTGGAAAAAATATACAGGGTGATGCCAAATTCAGCTTTGTAGTACAGAAAGTATAAATTGGTTTTCAAAATGTGAAGAAAGTGCATATATTAACGAATGTCCTGTATGTACTTCTGAATGGTACAGTAACATATTCCTCTTTTATCATTCGTTAACCACAGTATGGTGTGTCAAAGCCACATATAATGGAATCGAATCTGTTTTATTTTGAAAAAACTAAAAAAGAGAAACAAACGTTATAAGGGCAATTTTAACGTTTCTTCAAGGGCAAAGGACCCTTATTGCAACAGGACAAAATGGAGGGGTTTCCTCTTCAATTTTAGCTTTATTTCGTCAAAATATGTAAATAACTTTGGGAGATATGGCGAATAGTATGTAGTATATAGTAACAATGATTAACAATATAATATATATGTAGAATGACATATGCTATATTGTTGAATAGTTGCCTAACAACATATATATACCAAATTTTAGAGTTTTTTTAAAAAATTGAAGAAATTAGTGGTTGAAGCCATACATTTTCCAGTTACAACGAGTGTCACGTGGTCTCATCAGCCGTGAGAGGGTTAACTATTTCTTCTAAAGCAACAGGTACAACGTTCATTTTTTAGTGCAGTTTGTAGTAATTTGTGCATTTATTTTCCCGTGATGATGTGTAGAACATTTAGTTAGCATATTTGGTTGAGATTTGGAAAAAATATACAGGGTGATGCAAAATTCAGCTTTGAAGTACAGAAAGTATAAATTTGTTTTCTAAATGTGAAGAAAGTGTATATATTAACGAATGCCCTGTATGTACTTCTGAATGGTACAGTAACATATTCCTCTTTTATCATTCGTTAACCACAGTATGGTGTGTCAAAGCCACATATAATGGAATCGAATCTGTTTTATTTTGAAAAAAACTAAAAAAGAGAAACAAACGTTATAAGAGGAATTTTAACGTTTTTTCAAGGGCAAAGGACCTTTATCGCAACCGTACAAAATGGATAGGTTTGCTCTTCAATTTGAGCTTTATTTCGTCAAAATATGTAAATAACTTTGGGAGATATGGCGAATAGTATGTAGTATATAGTAACAATGGATAACAATATAATATATATGTAGAATGACATATGCTATATTGTTGAATAGTTGCCTAACAACATATATATACCAAATAAAAGAGTTTTTTAAAAAAATTGAAGAAATTACTGGTTGAAGCCATACATTTTCCAGTTACAACGAGTGTCACGTGGTCTCATCAGCCGTCAGAGGGTTAATTATTTCTTCTAAAGCAACAGGTACTACGTTCATTTTTTAGTGCAGTTTGTAGTAATTTGTGCATTTATTTTCCGCTGATGATGTGTAGAACATTTAGTTAGCATATTTGGTTGAGATTTGGAAAAAATATACAGGGTGATGCAAAATTCAGCTTTGAAGTACAGAAAGTATAAATTGGTTTTCAAAATGTGAAGAAAGTGCATATATTAACGAATGTCCTGTATGTACTTCTGAATGGTACAGTAACATATTCCTCTTTTATCATTCGTTAACCACAGTATGGTGTGTCAAAGCCACATATAATGGAATCGAATCTGTTTTATTTTGAAAAAACTAAAAAAGAGAAACAAACGTTATAAGGGCAATTTTAACGTTTCTTCAAGGGCAAAGGACCCTTATTGCAACAGGACAAAATGGAGGGGTTTCCTCTTCAATTTTAGCTTTATTTCGTCAAAATATGTAAATAACTTTGGGAGATATGGCGAATAGTATGTAGTATATAGTAACAATGATTAACAATATAATATATATGTAGAATGACATATGCTATATTGTTGAATAGTTGCCTAACAACATATATATACCAAATAGGAGAGTTTTTAAAAAAATTGAAAAAATTACTGGTTGAAGCCATACATTTTCCAGTTACAACGAGTGTCACGTGGTCTCATCAGCCGTGAGAGGGTTAACTATTTCTTCTAAAGCAACAGGTACTACGTTCATTTTTTAGTACAGTTTGTAGTAATTTGTGCATTTATTTTCCCGTGATGATGTGTAGAACATTTAGTTAGCATATTTGGTTGAGATTTGGAAAAAATATACAGGGTGATGCCAAATTCAGCTTTGTAGTACAGAAAGTATAAATTGGTTTTCAAAATGTGAAGAAAGTGCATATATTAACGAATGTCCTGTATGTACTTCTGAATGGTACAGTAACATATTCCTCTTTTATCATTCGTTAACCACAGTATGGTGTGTCAAAGCCACATATAATGGAATCGAATCTGTTTTATTTTGAAAAAACTAAAAAAGAGAAACAAACGTTATAAGGGCAATTTTAACGTTTCTTCAAGGGCAAAGGACCCTTATTGCAACAGGACAAAATGGAGGGGTTTCCTCTTCAATTTTAGCTTTATTTCGTCAAAATATGTAAATAACTTTGGGAGATATGGCGAATAGTATGTAGTATATAGTAACAATGATTAACAATATAATATATATGTAGAATGACATATGCTATATTGTTGAATAGTTGCCTAACAACATATATATACCAAATTTTAGAGTTTTTTTAAAAAATTGAAGAAATTAGTGGTTGAAGCCATACATTTTCCAGTTACAACGAGTGTCACGTGGTCTCATCAGCCGTGAGAGGGTTAACTATTTCTTCTAAAGCAACAGGTACAACGTTCATTTTTTAGTGCAGTTTGTAGTAATTTGTGCATTTATTTTCCCGTGATGATGTGTAGAACATTTAGTTAGCATATTTGGTTGAGATTTGGAAAAAATATACAGGGTGATGCAAAATTCAGCTTTGAAGTACAGAAAGTATAAATTTGTTTTCTAAATGTGAAGAAAGTGTATATATTAACGAATGCCCTGTATGTACTTCTGAATGGTACAGTAACATATTCCTCTTTTATCATTCGTTAACCACAGTATGGTGTGTCAAAGCCACATATAATGGAATCGAATATGTTTTATTTTGAAAAAAACTAAAAAAGAGAAACAAACGTTATAAGAGGAATTTTAACGTTTTTTCAAGGCCAAAGGACCTTTATCGCAACCGTACAAAATGGATAGGTTTGCTCTTCAATTTGAGCTTTATTTCGTCAAAATATGTAAATAACTTTGGGAGATATGGCGAATAGTATGTAGTATATAGTAACAATGGATAACAATATAATATATATGTAGAATGACTTATGCTATATTGTTGAATAGTTGCCTAACAACATATATATACCAAATAAAAGAGTTTTTAAAAAAAATTGAAGAAATTACTGGTTGAAGCCATACATTTTCCAGTTACAACGAGTGTCACGTGGTCTCATCAGCCGTCAGAGGGTTAATTATTTCTTCTAAAGCAACAGGTACTACGTTCATTTTTTAGTGCAGTTTGTAGTAATTTGTGCATTTATTTTCCGCTGATGATGTGTAGAACATTTAGTTAGCATATTTGGTTGAGATTTGGAAAAAATATACAGGGTGATGCAAAATTCAGCTTTGAAGTACAGAAAGTATAAATTGGTTTTCAAAATGTGAAGAAAGTGCATATATTAACGAATGTCCTGTATGTACTTCTGAATGGTACAGTAACATATTCCTCTTTTATCATTCGTTAACCACAGTATGGTGTGTCAAAGCCACATATAATGGAATCGAATCTGTTTTATTTTGAAAAAACTAAAAAAGAGAAACAAACGTTATAAGGGCAATTTTAACGTTTCTTCAAGGGCAAAGGACCCTTATTGCAACAGGACAAAATGGAGGGGTTTCCTCTTCAATTTTAGCTTTATTTCGTCAAAATATGTAAATAACTTTGGGAGATATGGCGAATAGTATGTAGTATATAGTAACAATGATTAACAATATAATATATATGTAGAATGACATATGCTATATTGTTGAATAGTTGCCTAACAACATATATATACCAAATAGGAGAGTTTTTAAAAAAATTGAAAAAATTACTGGTTGAAGCCATACATTTTCCAGTTACAACGAGTGTCACGTGGTCTCATCAGCCGTGAGAGGGTTAACTATTTCTTCTAAAGCAACAGGTACTACGTTCATTTTTTAGTACAGTTTGTAGTAATTTGTGCATTTATTTTCCCGTGATGATGTGTAGAACATTTAGTTAGCATATTTGGTTGAGATTTGGAAAAAATATACAGGGTGATGCCAAATTCAGCTTTGTAGTACAGAAAGTATAAATTGGTTTTCAAAATGTGAAGAAAGTGCATATATTAACGAATGTCCTGTATGTACTTCTGAATGGTACAGTAACATATTCCTCTTTTATCATTCGTTAACCACAGTATGGTGTGTCAAAGCCACATATAATGGAATCGAATCTGTTTTATTTTGAAAAAACTAAAAAAGAGAAACAAACGTTATAAGGGCAATTTTAACGTTTCTTCAAGGGCAAAGGACCCTTATTGCAACAGGACAAAATGGAGGGGTTTCCTCTTCAATTTTAGCTTTATTTCGTCAAAATATGTAAATAACTTTGGGAGATATGGCGAATAGTATGTAGTATATAGTAACAATGATTAACAATATAATATATATGTAGAATGACATATGCTATATTGTTGAATAGTTGCCTAACAACATATATATACCAAATTTTAGAGTTTTTTTAAAAAATTGAAGAAATTAGTGGTTGAAGCCATACATTTTCCAGTTACAACGAGTGTCACGTGGTCTCATCAGCCGTGAGAGGGTTAACTATTTCTTCTAAAGCAACAGGTACAACGTTCATTTTTTAGTGCAGTTTGTAGTAATTTGTGCATTTATTTTCCCGTGATGATGTGTAGAACATTTAGTTAGCATATTTGGTTGAGATTTGGAAAAAATATACAGGGTGATGCAAAATTCAGCTTTGAAGTACAGAAAGTATAAATTTGTTTTCTAAATGTGAAGAAAGTGTATATATTAACGAATGCCCTGTATGTACTTCTGAATGGTACAGTAACATATTCCTCTTTTATCATTCGTTAACCACAGTATGGTGTGTCAAAGCCACATATAATGGAATCGAATCTGTTTTATTTTGAAAAAAACTAAAAAAGAGAAACAAACGTTATAAGAGGAATTTTAACGTTTTTTCAAGGGCAAAGGACCTTTATCGCAACCGTACAAAATGGATAGGTTTGCTCTTCAATTTGAGCTTTATTTCGTCAAAATATGTAAATAACTTTGGGAGATATGGCGAATAGTATGTAGTATATAGTAACAATGGATAACAATATAATATATATGTAGAATGACATATGCTATATTGTTGAATAGTTGCCTAACAACATATATATACCAAATAAAAGAGTTTTTTAAAAAAATTGAAGAAATTACTGGTTGAAGCCATACATTTTCCAGTTACAACGAGTGTCACGTGGTCTCATCAGCCGTCAGAGGGTTAATTATTTCTTCTAAAGCAACAGGTACTACGTTCATTTTTTAGTGCAGTTTGTAGTAATTTGTGCATTTATTTTCCGCTGATGATGTGTAGAACATTTAGTTAGCATATTTGGTTGAGATTTGGAAAAAATATACAGGGTGATGCAAAATTCAGCTTTGAAGTACAGAAAGTATAAATTGGTTTTCAAAATGTGAAGAAAGTGCATATATTAACGAATGTCCTGTATGTACTTCTGAATGGCACAGTAACATATTCCTCTTTTATTATTCGTTAACCACAGTATGGTGTGTCAAAGCCACATATAATGGAATCGAATCTGTTTTATTTTGAAAAAACTAAAAAAGAGAAAAAAAGGTTATAAGAGGAATTTTAACGTTTCTTCAAGGGCAAAGGACCCTTATCGCAAAAGGACAAAATGGAGGGGTTTCCTCTTCAATTTGAGCTTTATTTCGTCAAAATATGTAAATAACTTTGGGAGATATGGCGAATAGTATGTAGTATATAGTAACAATGGATAACAATATAATATATATGTAGAATGACATATGCTATATTGTTGAATAGTTGCCTAACAACATATATATACCAAATAGGAGAGTTTTTAAAAAAATTGAAAAAATTACTGGTTGAAGCCATACATTTTCCAGTTACAACGAGTGTCACGTGGTCTCATCAGCCGTGAGAGGGTTAACTATTTCTTCTAAAGCAACAGGTACTACGTTCATTGTTTAGTGCAGTTTGTAGTAATTTGTGCATTTATTTTCCCGTGATGATGTGTAGAACATTTAGTTAGCATATTTGGTTGAGATTTGGAAAAAATATACAGGGTGATGCCAAATTCAGCTTTGTAGTACAGAAAGTATAAATTGTTTTTCAAAATGTGAAGAAAGTGCATATATTAACGAATGTCCTGTATGTACTTCTGAATGGTACAGTAACATATTCCTCTTTTATCATTCGTTAACCACAGTATGGTGTGTCAAAGCCACATATAATGGAATCGAATCTGTTTTATTTTGAAAAAACTAAAAAAGAGAAAAAAAGGTTATATGAGGAATTTTAACGTTTCTTCAAGGGCAAAGGACCCTTATCGCAAAAGGACAAAATGGAGGGGTTTCCTCTTCAATTTGAGCTTTATTTCGTCAAAATATGTAAATAACTTTGGGAGATATGGCAAATAGTATGTAGTATATAGTAACAATGATTAACAATATAATATATATGTAGAATGACATATGCTATATTGTTGAATAGTTGCCTAACAACATATATATACCAAATTTTAGAGTTTTTAAAAAAATTGAAGAAATTAGTGGTTGAAGCCATACATTTTCCAGTTACAACGAGTGTCACGTGGTCTCATCAGCCGTGAGAGGGTTAACTATTTCTTCTAAAGCAACAGGTACTACGTTCATTTTTTAGTGCAGTTTGTAGTAATTTGTGCATTTATTTTCCGCTGATGATGTGTAGAACATTTAGTTAGCGTATTTGGTTGAGATTTGGATAAAATATATAGGGTGATGCAAAATTCAGCTTTGAAGTACAGAAAGTATAAATTGGTTTTCAAAATGTGAAGAAAGTGCATATATTAACGAATGTCCTGTATGTACTTCTGAATGGCACAGTAACATATTCCTCTTTTATTATTCGTTAACCACAGTATGGTGTGTCAAAGCCACATATAATGGAATCGAATCTGTTTTATTTTGAAAAAAAATAAAAAGAGAAACAAACGTTATAAGAGGATTTTTAACGTTTCTTCAAGGGCAAAGGACCTTTGTCGCAACCGTACAAAATGGATAGGTTTGCTCTTCAATTTGAGCTTTATTTCGTCAAAATATGTAAATAACTTTGGGAGATATGGCGAATAGTATGTAGTATATAGTAACAATGGATAACAATATAATATATATGTAGAATGACATATGCTATATTGTTAAATAGTTGCCTAACAATATATATATACCAAATAGGAGAGTTTTTAAAAAAATTGAAAAAATTACTGGTTGAAGCCATACATTTTCCAGTTACAACGAGTGTCACGTGGTCTCATCAGCCGTGAGAGGGTTAACTATTTCTTCTAAAGCAACAGGTACTACGTTCATTTTTTAGTACAGTTTGTAGTAATTTGTGCATTTATTTTCCCGTGATGATGTGTAGAACATTTAGTTAGCATATTTGGTTGAGATTTGGAAAAAATATACAGGGTGATGCCAAATTCAGCTTTGTAGTACAGAAAGTATAAATTGGTTTTCAAAATGTGAAGAAAGTGCATATATTAACGAATGTCCTGTATGTACTTCTGAATGGTACAGTAACATATTCCTCTTTTATCATTCGTTAACCACAGTATGGTGTGTCAAAGCCACATATAATGGAATCGAATCTGTTTTATTTTGAAAAAACTAAAAAAGAGAAACAAACGTTATAAGGGCAATTTTAACGTTTCTTCAAGGGCAAAGGACCCTTATTGCAACAGGACAAAATGGAGGGGTTTCCTCTTCAATTTTAGCTTTATTTCGTCAAAATATGTAAATAACTTTGGGAGATATGGCGAATAGTATGTAGTATATAGTAACAATGATTAACAATATAATATATATGTAGAATGACATATGCTATATTGTTGAATAGTTGCCTAACAACATATATATACCAAATAGGAGAGTTTTTAAAAAAATTGAAGAAATTAGTGGTTGAAGCCATACATTTTCCAGTTACAACGAGTGTCACGTGGTCTCATCAGCCGTGAGAGGGTTAACTATTTCTTCTAAAGCAACAGGTACAACGTTCATTTTTTAGTGCAGTTTGTAGTAATTTGTGCATTTATTTTCCCGTGATGATGTGTAGAACATTTAGTTAGCATATTTGGTTGAGATTTGGAAAAAATATACAGGGTGATGCCAAATTCAGCTTTGAAGTACAGAAAGTATAAATTTGTTTTCTAAATGTGAAGAAAGTGTATATATTAACGAATGCCCTGTATGTACTTCTGAATGGTACAGTAACATATTCCTCTTTTATCATTCGTTAACCACAGTATGGTGTGTCAAAGCCACATATAATGGAATCGAATCTGTTTTATTTTGAAAAAAACTAAAAAAGAGAAACAAAGGTTTAAGAGGAATTTTAACGTTTTTTCAAGGGCAAAGGACCTTTATCGCAACCGTACAAAATGGATGGGTTTGCTCTTCAATTTGAGCTTTATTTCGTCAAAATATGTAAATAACTTTGGGAGATATGGGGAATAGTATGTAGTATATAGTAACAATGGATAACAATATAATATATATGTAGAATGACATATGCTATATTGTTGAATAGTTGCCTAACAACATATATATACCAAATAGGAGAGTTTTTAAAAAAAATTGAAGAAATTACTGGTTGAAGCCATACATTTTCCAGTTACAACGAGTGTCACGTGGTCTCATCAGCCGTGAGAGGGTTAATTATTTCTTCTAAAGCAACAGGTACTACGTTCATTTTTTAGTGCAGTTTGTAGTAATTTGTGCATTTATTTTCCGCTGATGATGTGTAGAACATTTAGTTAGCATATTTGGTTGAGATTTGGAAAAAATATACAGGGTGATGCAAAATTCAGCTTTGAAGTACAGAAAGTATAAATTGGTTTTCAAAATGTGAAGAAAGTGCATATATTAACGAATGTCCTGTATGTACTTCTGAATGGCACAGTAACATATTCCTCTTTTATTATTCGTTAACCACAGTATGGTGTGTCAAAGCCACATATAATGGAATCGAATCTGTTTTATTTTGAAAAAAACTAAAAAAGAGAAACAAACGTTATAAGAGGAATTTTAACGTTTCTTCAAGGGCAAAGGACCTTTGTCGCAACCGTACAAAATGGATAGGTTTGCTCTTCAATTTGAGCTTTATTTCGTCAAAATATGTAAATAACTTTGGGAGATATGGCGAATAGTATGTAGTATATAGTAACAATGGATAACAATATACTATATATGTAGAATGACATATGCTATATTGTTGAATAGTTGCCTAACAACATATATATACCAAATAGGAGAGTTTTTAAAAAAATTGAAAAAATTACTGGTTGAAGCCATACATTTTCCAGTTACAACGAGTGTCACGTGGTCTCATCAGCCGTGAGAGGGTTAACTATTTCTTCTAAAGCAACAGGTACTACGTTCATTTTTTAGTGCAGTTTGTAGTAATTTGTGCATTTATTTTCCGCTGATGATGTGTAGAACATTTAGTTAGCATATTTGGTTGAGATTTGGAAAAAATATACAGGGTGATGCAAAATTCAGCTTTGTAGTACAGAAAGTATAAATTGTTTTTCAAAATGTGAAGAAAGTGCATATATTAACGAATGTCCTGTATGTACTTCTGAATGGTACAGTAACATATTCCTCTTTTATCATTCGTTAACCACAGTATGGTGTGTCAAAGCCACATATAATGGAATCGAATCTGTTTTATTTTGAAAAAACTAAAAAAGAGAAAAAAAGGTTATAAGAGGAATTTTAACGTTTCTTCAAGGGCAAAGGACCCTTATCGCAAAAGGACAAAATGGAGGGGTTTCCTCTTCAATTTGAGCTTTATTTCGTCAAAATATGTAAATAACTTTGGGAGATATGGCGAATAGTATGTAGTATATAGTAACAATGGATAACAATATAATATATATGTAGAATGACATATGCTATATTGTTGAATAGTTGCCTAACAACATATATATACCAAATAGGAGAGTTTTTAAAAAAAATTGAAGAAATTACTGGTTGAAGCCATACATTTTCCAGTTACAACGAGTGTCACGTGGTCTCATCAGCCGTGAGAGGGTTAATTATTTCTTCTAAAGCAACAGGTACTACGTTCATTTTTTAGTGCAGTTTGTAGTAATTTGTGCATTTATTTTCCGCTGATGATGTGTAGAACATTTAGTTAGCATATTTGGTTGAGATTTGGAAAAAATATACAGGGTGATGCAAAATTCAGCTTTGAAGTACAGAAAGTATAAATTGGTTTTCAAAATGTGAAGAAAGTGCATATATTAACGAATGTCCTGTATGTACTTCTGAATGGCACAGTAACATATTCCTCTTTTATTATTCGTTAACCACAGTATGGTGTGTCAAAGCCACATATAATGGAATCGAATCTGTTTTATTTTGAAAAAAACTAAAAAAGAGAAACAAACGTTATAAGAGGAATTTTAACGTTTCTTCAAGGGCAAAGGACCTTTGTCGCAACCGTACAAAATGGATAGGTTTGCTCTTCAATTTGAGCTTTATTTCGTCAAAATATGTAAATAACTTTGGGAGATATGGCGAATAGTATGTAGTATATAGTAACAATGGATAACAATATACTATATATGTAGAATGACATATGCTATATTGTTGAATAGTTGCCTAACAACATATATATACCAAATAGGAGAGTTTTTAAAAAAATTGAAAAAATTACTGGTTGAAGCCATACATTTTCCAGTTACAACGAGTGTCACGTGGTCTCATCAGCCGTGAGAGGGTTAACTATTTCTTCTAAAGCAACAGGTACTACGTTCATTTTTTAGTGCAGTTTGTAGTAATTTGTGCATTTATTTTCCGCTGATGATGTGTAGAACATTTAGTTAGCATATTTGGTTGAGATTTGGAAAAAATATACAGGGTGATGCAAAATTCAGCTTTGTAGTACAGAAAGTATAAATTGTTTTTCAAAATGTGAAGAAAGTGCATATATTAACGAATGTCCTGTATGTACTTCTGAATGGTACAGTAACATATTCCTCTTTTATCATTCGTTAACCACAGTATGGTGTGTCAAAGCCACATATAATGGAATCGAATCTGTTTTATTTGAAAAAACTAAAAAAGAGAAAAAAAGGTTATAAGAGGAATTTTAACGTTTCTTCAAGGGCAAAGGACCCTTATCGCAAAAGGACAAAATGGAGGGGTTTCCTCTTCAATTTGAGCTTTATTTCGTCAAAATATGTAAATAACTTTGGGAGATATGGCGAATAGTATGTAGTATATAGTAACAATGATTAACAATATAATATATATGTAGAATGACATATGCTATATTGTTGAATAGTTGCCTAACAACATATATATACCAAATTTTAGAGTTTTTAAAAAAATTGAAGAAATTAGTGGTTGAAGCCATACATTTTCCAGTTACAACGAGTGTCACGTGGTCTCATCAGCCGTGAGAGGGTTAACTATTTCTTCTAAAGCAACAGGTACTACGTTCATTTTTTAGTGCAGTTTGTAGTAATTTGTGCATTTATTTTCCGCTGATGATGTGTAGAACATTTAGTTAGCATATTTGGTTGAGATTTGGAAAAAATATACAGGGTGATGCAAAATTCAGCTTTGAAGTACAGAAAGTATAAATTGGTTTTCAAAATGTGAAGAAAGTGCATATATTAACGAATGTCCTGTATGTACTTCTGAATGGCACAGTAACATATTCCTCTTTTATTATTCGTTAACCACAGTATGGTGTGTCAAAGCCACATATAATGGAATCGAATCTGTTTTATTTTGAAAAAAACTAAAAAAGAGAAACAAACGTTATAAGAGGATTTTTAACGTTTCTTCAAGGGCAAAGGACCTTTGTCGCAACCGTACAAAATGGATAGGTTTGCTCTTCAATTTGAGGTTTATTTCGTCAAAATATGTAAATAACTTTGGGAGATATGGCGAATAGTATGTAGTATATAGTAACAATGGATAACAATATAATATATATGTAGAATGACATATGCTATATTGTTGAATAGTTGCCTAACAACATATATATACCAAATAAAAGAGTTTTTAAAAAAATTGAAAAAATTACTGGTTGAAGCCATACATTTTCCAGTTACAACGAGTGTCACGTGGTCTCATCAGCCGTGAGAGGGTTAACTATTTCTTCTAAAGCAACAGGTACTACGTTCATTTTTTAGTGCAGTTTGTAGTAATTTGTGCATTTATTTTCCCGTGATGATGTGTAGAACATTTAGTTAGCATATTTGGTTGAGATTTGGAAAAAATATACAGGGTGATGCCAAATTCAGCTTTGTAGTACAGAAAGTATAAATTGGTTTTCAAAATGTGAAGAAAGTGCATATATTAACGAATGTCCTGTATGTACTTCTGAATGGTACAGTAACATATTCCTCTTTTATCATTCGTTAACCACAGTATGGTGTGTCAAAGCCACATATAATGGAATCGAATCTGTTTTATTTTGAAAAAACTAAAAAAGAGAAACAAACCTTATAGGAGGAATTTTAACGTTTCTTCAAGGGCAAAGGACCTTAGCGCAACCGTACAAAATCGAGGGGTTTCCTCTTCAATTTGAGCTTTATTTCGTCAAAATAT
>NW_027657688.1:0-21666 GCF_964235325.1 Thermobia domestica | reverse complement strand
CCATACTGTGGTTAACGAATGATAAAAGAGGAATATGTTACTGTACCATTCAGAAGTACATACAGGGCATTCGTTAATATATGCACTTTCTTCACATTTTGAAAACCAATTTATACTTTCTGTACTACAAAGTTGAATTTTGCATCACCCTGTATATTTTTTCCAAATCTCAACCAAATATGCTAACTAAATGTTCTACACATCATCGTGTGAAAATAAATGCACAAATTACTACAAATTGCACTAAAAAATGAACGTAGTACCTGTTTCTTTAGAAGAAATAGTTAACCCTCTCACGGCTGATGAGACCACGTGACACTCGTTGTAACTGGAAAATATATGGCTTCAACCACTAATTTCTTCACTTTTTTTAAAAAAACTCTCCTATTTGGTATATATATGTTGTTAGGCAACTATTCAACAATATAGCATATGTCATTCTACATATATATTATATTGTTATCCATTGTTACTATATACTACATACTATTCGCCATATCTCCCAAAATTATTTACATATTTTAACGAAATAAGCCTGAAATTGAAGAGGAAAAACCTCCATTTTGTCCTGTTGCGATAAGGGTCTTTTTCCCTTGAAAAAACGTTAAAATTCCTCTTCTAACGTTTGCTTCTCTTTTTAGTTTTTTCAAAATAAAACAGATTCGATTCCATTATATATGGCTTTGACACACCATACTGTGGTTAGCGAATGATAAAAGAGGAATATGTTATTGTATCATTCAGAAGTACATACAGGGTGTTCGTTAATATATGCACTTTCTTCACATTTTGAAAACCAATTTATACTTTCTGTATTACAAAGCTGAATTTTGCATCACCCTGTATATTTTTTCCAAATCTCAACCAAATATGCTAACTAAATGTTCTACACATCATCATGGGAAACTAATGCACAAATTACTACAAACTGCACTAAAAAATGAACGTAGTACCTGTTGCTTTAGAAGAAATAGTTAACCCTCTCACGGCTGATGAGACCACGTGACACTCGTTGTAACTGGAAAATGTATGGCTTCAACTACTATTTTCTTCAATTTTTTTAAAAACTCTCCTATTTGGTATATATATGTTCTTAGGCAACTATTCAACAATATAGCATATGTCATTCTACATATATATTATATTGTTATCCATTGTTACTATATACTACATACTATTCGCCATATCTCCCAAAATTATTTACATATTTTAACGAAATAAGGCTCAAATTGAAGAGGAAAAACCTCCACTTTGTCCTGTTGCGATAAGGGTCTTTTGCTTTTGAAGAAACGTTAAAATTCCTCTTCTAACGTTTGTTTCTCTTTTTTAGTTTTTTCAAAATAAAACAGATTCGATTCCATTATATGTGGCTTTGACACACCATACTGTGGTTGACGAATGATAAAAGAGGAATATGTTACTGTACCATTCAGAAGTACTTACAGGGCATTCGTTAATATATGCACTTTCTTCACATTTTGAAAACCAATTTATACTTTCTGTACTACAAAGCTGAATTTTGCATCACCCTGTATATTTTTTTTTAAATCTCAACCAAATATGCTAACTAAATGTTCTACACATCATCAGCGGAAAATAAATGCACAAATTACTACAAACTGCACAAAAAAATGAACGTAGTACCTGTTGCTTTAGAAGAAATAGTTAACCCTCTCACGGCTGATGAGACCACGTGACACTCGTTGTAACTGGAAAATGTATGGCTTCAACCACTAATTTCTTCAATTTTTTTAAAAACTTTCCTATTTGGTATATATATGTTGTTAGGCAACTATTCAACAATATAGCATATGTCATTCTACATATATATTATATTGTTATCCATTGTTACTATATACTACATACTATTCGCCATATCTCCCAAAATTATTTACATATTTTGACGATATAAAGCTAAAATTGAAGAGGAAACCCCTCCATTTTGTCCTGTTGTGATAAGGGTCCTTTGCCCTTGAAGAAACGTTAAAATTCCTCTTATAACAATTGTTTCTCTTTTTTAGTTTTTTCAAAATAAAACAGATTCGATTCCATTATATGTGGCTTTGACACACCATACTGTGGTTAACGAATGATAAAAGAGGAATATGTTACTGTACCATTCAGAAGTACATACAGGGCATTCGTTAATATATGCACTTTCTTCACATTTTGAAAACCAATTTATACTTTCTGTACTACAAAGTTGAATTTTGCATCACCCTGTATATTTTTTCCAAATCTCAACCAAATATGCTAACTAAATGTTCTACACATCATCGTGGGAAAAGAAATGCACAAATTACTACAAATTGCACTAAAAAATGAACGTAGTACCTGTTTCTTTAGAAGAAATAGTTAACCCTCGCACGGCTGATGAGACCACGTGACACTCGTTGTAACTGGAAAATGTATGGCTTCAACTACTAATTTCTTCAATTTTTTTAAAAACTTTCCTATTTGGTATATATATGTTGTTAGGGAACTATTCAACAATATAGCATATGTCATTCTACATATATATTATATTGTTATCCATTGTTACTATATACTACATACTATTCGCCATATCTCCCAAAATTATTTACATATCTTGACGAAATAAAGCTCAAATTGAAGAGGAAACCCCTCTATTTTGTCCTGTTGCGAAAAGGGTCCTTTGCCCTTGAAGACACGTTAAAATTCCTCTTATAACGTTTGTTTCTGTTTTTTAGTTTTTTCAAAATAAAACAGATTCGATTCCATTATATGTGTCTTTGACACACCATACTGTGGTTAACGAATGATAAAAGAGGAATATGTTACTGTACCATTCAGAAGTACATACAGGGCATTCGTTAATATATGCACTTTCTTCACATTTTGAAAACCAATTTATACTTTCTGTACTACAAAGTTGAATTTTGCATCACCCTGTATATTTTTTCCAAATCTCAACCAAATATGCTAACTAAATGTTCTACACATCATCGTGTGAAAATAAATGCACAAATTACTATAAATTGCACTAAAAAATGAACGTAGTACCTGTTTCTTTAGAAGAAATAGTTAACCCTCTCACGGCTGATGAGACCACGTGACACTCGTTGTAACTGGAAAATATATGGCTTCAACCACTAATTTCTTCACTTTTTTTAAAAAAACTCTCCTATTTGGTATATATATGTTGTTAGGCAACTATTCAACAATATAGCATATGTCATTCTACATATATATTATATTGTTATCCATTGTTACTATATACTACATACTATTCGCCATATCTCCCAAAATTATTTACATATTTTAACGAAATAAGTCTGAAATTGAAGAGGAAAAACCTCCATTTTGTCCTGTTGCGATAAGGGTCTTTTTCCCTTGAAGAAACGTTAAAATTCCTCTTCTAACGTTTGCTTCTCTTTTTTAGTTTTTTCAAAATAAAACAGATTCGATTCCATTATATGTGGCTTTGACACACCATACTGTGGTTAGCGAATGATAAAAGAGGAATATGTTATTGTATCATTCAGAAGTACATACAGGGTGTTCGTTAATATATGCACTTTCTTCACATTTTGAAAACCAATTTATACTTTCTGTATTACAAAGCTGAATTTTGCATCACCCTGTATATTTTTTCCAAATCTCAACCAAATATGCTAACTAAATGTTCTACACATCATCATGGGAAACTAATGCACAAATTACTACAAACTGCACTAAAAAATGAACGTAGTACCTGTTGCTTTAGAAGAAATAGTTAACCCTCTCACGGCTGATGAGACCACGTGACACTCGTTGTAACTGGAAAATGTATGGCTTCAACTACTAATTTCTTCAATTTTTTAAAAACTCTCCTATTTGGTATATATATGTTCTTAGGCAACTATTCAACAATATAGCATATGTCATTCTACATATATATTATATTGTTATCCATTGTTACTATATACTACATACTATTCGCCATATCTCCCAAAATTATTTACATATTTTAACGAAATAAGGCTCAAATTGAAGAGGAAAAACCTCCACTTTGTCCTGTTGCGATAAGGGTCTTTTGCTTTTGAAGAAACGTTAAAATTCCTCTTCTAACGTTTGTTTCTCTTTTTAGTTTTTTCAAAATGAAACAGATTCGATTCCATTATATGTGGCTTTGACACACCATACTGTGGTTGACGAATGATAAAAGAGGAATATGTTACTGTACCATTCAGAAGTACATACAGGGCATTCGTTAATATATGCACTTTCTTCACATTTTGAAAACCAATTTATACTTTCTGTACTACAAAGTTGAATTTTGCATCACCCTGTATATTTTTTGCAAATCTCAACCAAATATGCTAACTAAATGTTCTACACATCATCGTGGGAAAAGAAATGCACAAATTACTACAAATTGCACTAAAAAATGAACGTAGTACCTGTTGCTTTAGAAGAAATAGTTAACCCTCTCACGGCTGATGAGACCACGTGACACTCGTTGTAACTGGAAAATATATGGCTTCAACCACTAATTTCTTCACTTTTTTTAAAAAAACTCTCCTATTTGGTATATATATGTTGTTAGGCAACTATTCAACAATATAGCATATGTCATTCTACATATATATTATATTGTTATCCATTGTTACTATATACTACATACTATTCGCCATATCTCCCAAAATTATTTACATATTTTAACGAAATAAGTCTGAAATTGAAGAGGAAAAACCTCCACTTTGTCCTGTTGCGATAAGGGTCTTTTGCTTTTGAAGAAACGTTAAAATTCCTCTTCTAACGTTTGTTTCTCTTTTTTAGTTTTTTCAAAATAAAACAGATTCGATTCCATTATATGTGGCTTTGACACACCCTACTGTGGTTGACGAATGATAAAAGAGGAATATGTTACTGTACCATTCAGAAGTACATACAGGGCATTCGTTAATATATGCACTTTCTTCACATTTTGAAAACCAATTTATACTTTCTGTACTACAAAGTTGAATTTTGCATCACCCTGTATATTTTTTGCAAATCTCAACCAAATATGCTAACTAAATGTCCTACACATCATCGTGGGAAAATAAATGCACAAATTACTACAAATTGCACTAAAAAATGAACGTAGTACCTGTTTCTTTAGAAGAAATAGTTAACCCTCTCACGGCTGATGAGACCACGTGACACTCGTTGTAACTGGAAAATATATGGCTTCAACCACTAATTTCTTCACTTTATTTAAAAAAACTCTCCTATTTGGTATATATATGTTGTTAGGCAACTATTCAACAATATAGCATATGTCATTCTACATATATATTATATTGTTATCCATTGTTACTATATACTACATACTATTCGCCATATCTCCCAAAATTATTTACATATTTTAACGAAATAAGTCTGAAATTGAAGAGGAAAAACCTCCATTTTGTCCTGTTGCGATAAGGGTCTTTTTCCCTTGAAGAAACGTTAAAATTCCTCTTCTAACGTTTGCTTCTCTTTTTTAGTTTTTTCAAAATAAAACAGATTCGATTCCATTATATGTGGCTTTGACACACCATACTGTGGTTAGCGAATGATAAAAGAGGAATATGTTATTGTATCATTCAGAAGTACATACAGGGTGTTCGTTAATATATGCACTTTCTTCACATTTTGAAAACCAATTTATACTTTCTGTATTACAAAGCTGAATTTTGCATCACCCTGTATATTTTTTCCAAATCTCAACCAAATATGCTAACTAAATGTTCTACACATCATCATGGGAAACTAATGCACAAATTACTACAAACTGCACTAAAAAATGAACGTAGTACCTGTTGCTTTAGAAGAAATAGTTAACCCTCTCACGGCTGATGAGACCACGTGACACTCGTTGTAACTGGAAAATGTATGGCTTCAACTACTAATTTCTTCAATTTTTTTAAAAACTCTCCTATTTGGTATATATATGTTCTTAGGCAACTATTCAACAATATAGCATATGTCATTCTACATATATATTATAATGTTATCCATTGTTACTATATACTACATACTATTCGCCATATCTCCCAAAATTATTTACATATTTTAACGAAATAAGGCTCAAATTGAAGAGGAAAAACCTCCACTTTGTCCTGTTGCGATAAGGGTCTTTTGCTTTTGAAGAAACGTTAAAATTCCTCTTCTAACGTTTGTTTCTCTTTTTTAGTTTTTTCAAAATAAAACAGATTCGATTCCATTATATGTGGCTTTGACACACCATACTGTGGTTGACGAATGATAAAAGAGGAATATGTTACTGTACCATTCAGAAGTACATACAGGGCATTCGTTAATATATGCACTTTCTTCACATTTTGAAAACCAATTTATACTTTCTGTACTACAAAGTTGAATTTTGCATCACCCTGTATATTTTTTGCAAATCTCAACCAAATATGCTAACTAAATGTTCTACACATCATCGTGGGAAAATAAATGCACAAATTACTACAAATTGCACTAAAAAATGAACGTAGTACCTGTTTCTTTAGAAGAAATAGTTAACCCTCTCACGGCTGATGAGACCACGTGACACTCGTTGTAACTGGAAAATATATGGCTTCAACCACTAATTTCTTCAATTTTTTTAAAAAAACTCTCCTATTTGGTATATATATGTTGTTAGGCAACTATTCAACAATATAGCATATGTCATTCTACATATATATTATATTATTATCCATTGTTACTATATACTACATACTATTCGCCATATCTCCCAAAGTTATTTACATATTTTAAGGAAATAAGGCTCAAATTGAAGAGGAAAAACCTCCATTTTGTACTGTTGCGATAAGGGTTTTTTGCTTTTGAAGAAACGTTAAAATTCCTCTTCTAACGTTTGTTTCTCTTTTTTAGTTCTTTCAAAATAAAACAGATTCGATTCCATTATATGTGGCTTTGACACACCATACTGTGGTTAACGAATGATAAAAGAGGAATATGTTACTGTGCCATTCAGAAGTACTTACAGGGCATTCGTTAATATATGCACTTTCTTCACATTTTGAAAACCAATTTATACTTTCTGTACTACAAAGCTGAATTTTGCATCACCCTGTATATTTTTTTTTGAATCTCAACCAAATATGCTAACTAAATGTTCTACACATCATCAGCGGAAAATAAATGCACAAATTACTACAAACTGCACAAAAAAATGAACGTAGTACCTGTTGCTTTAGAAGAAATAGTTAACCCTCTCACGGCTGATGAGACCACGTGACACTCGTTGTAACTGGAAAATGTATGGCTTCAACCACTAATTTCTTCAATTTTTTTAAAAACTTTCCTATTTGGTATATATATGTTGTTAGGCAACTATTCAACAATATAGCATATGTCATTCTACATATATATTATATTGTTATCCATTGTTACTATATACTACATACTATTCGCCATATCTCCCAAAATTATTTACATATTTTGACGATATAAAGCTAAAATTGAAGAGGAAACCCCTCCATTTTGTCCTGTTGCGATAAGGGTCCTTTGCCCTTGAAGAAACGTTAAAATTCCTCTTATAACAATTGTTTCTCTTTTTTAGTTTTTTCAAAATAAAACAGATTCGATTCCATTATATGTGGCTTTGACACACCATACTGTGGTTAACGAATGATAAAAGAGGAATATGTTACTGTACCATTCAGAAGTACATACAGGGCATTCGTTAATATATGCACTTTCTTCACATTTTGAAAACCAATTTATACTTTCTGTACTACAAAGTTGAATTTTGCATCACCCTGTATATTTTTTCCAAATCTCAACCAAATATGCTAACTAAATGTTCTACACATCATCGTGGGAAAATAAATGCACAAATTACTACAAATTGCACTAAAAAATGAACGTAGTACCTGTTTCTTTAGAAGAAATAGTTAACCCTCGCACGGCTGATGAGACCACGTGACACTCGTTGTAACTGGAAAATATATGGCTTCAACCACTAATTTCTTCAATTTTTTTTAAAAAACTCTCCTATTTGGTATATATATGTTGTTAGGCAACTATTCAACAATATAGCATATGTCATTCTACATATATATTATATTGTTATCCATTGTTACTATATACTACATACTATTCGCCATATCTCCCAAAGTTATTTACATATTTTGACGAAATAAAGCTCAAATTGAAGAGGAAACCCATCCATTTTGTACGGTTGCGATAAGTGTCCTTTTCCCTTGAAGAAACGTTAAAATTCCTCTTATAACGTTTGTTTCTGTTTTTTAGTTTTTTCAAAATAAAACAGATTCGATTCCATTATATGTGGCTTTGACACACCATACTGTGGTTAACGAATGATAAAAGAGGAATATGTTACTGTGCCATTCAGAAGTACATACAGGGCATTCGTTAATATATGCACTTTCTTCACATTTTGAAAACCAATTTATACTTTCTGTACTACAAAGCTGAATTTTGCATCACCCTGTATATTTTTTTTAAATCTCAACCAAATATGCTAACTAAATGTTCTACACATCATCAGCGGAAAAGAAATGCACAAATTACTACAAAATGCACAAAAAAATGAACGTAGTACCTGTTGCTTTAGAAGAAATAGTTAACCCTCTCACGGCTGATGAGACCACGTGACACTCGTTGTAACTTGAAAATGTATGGCTTCAACCACTAATTTCTTCAATTTTTTTAAAAACTTTCCTATTTGGTATATATATGTTGTTAGGGAACTATTCAACAATATAGCATATGTCATTCTACATATATATTATATTGTTATCCATTGTTACTATATACTACATACTATTCGCCATATCTCCTAAAGTTATTTACATATTTTGACGAAATAAAGCTCAAATTGAAGAGGAAACCCATCCATTTTGTACGGTTGCGATAAGGGTCTTGTGCTTTTGAAGAAACGTTAAAATTCCTCTTCTAACGTTTGTTTCTGTTTTTTAGTTTTTTCAAAATAAAACAGATTCGATTCCATTATATGTGGACTTCGACACACCATACTGTGGTTAGCGAGTGATAAAAGAGGAATATGTTACGGTGCCATTCAGAAGTACATACAGGGCATTCGTTAATATATGCACTTTATTCACATTTTGAAAACCGATTTATACTTTCTGTACTACAAAGCTGAATTTTGCATCACCCTGTATATTTTTTTTAAATCTCAACCAAATATGCTAACTAAATGTTCTACACATCATCAGCGGAAAATAAATGCACAAATTACTACAAACTGCACAAAAAAATGAACGTAGTACCTGTTGCTTTAGAAGAAATAGTTAACCCTCTCACGGCTGATGAGACCACTTGACACTCGTTGTAACTGGAAAATGTATGGCTTCAACCACTAATTACTTCATTTTTTTTAAAAACTTTCCTATTTGGTATATATATGTTGTTAGGCAACTATTCAACAATATAGCATATGTCATTCTACATACATATTATATTGTTAATCATTGTTACTATATACTACATACTATTCGCCATATCTCCCAAACTTATTTACATATTTTGACGAAATAAAGCTCAAATTGAAGAGAAAACCCCTCCATTTTGTCCTGTTGCGATAAAGGTCCTTTGCCCTTGAAGAAACGTTAAAATTCGTGTTAGATTCGATTCCATTATATGTGGCTTTGACACACCATACTGTGGTTAACGAGTGATAAAAGAGGAATATGTTACTGTACCATTCAGAAGTACATACAGGGCATTCGTTAATATATGCACTTTCTTCACATTTTGAAAACCAATTTATACTTTCTGTACTACAAAGTTGAATTTTGCATCACCCTGTATATTTTTTCCAAATCTCAACCAAATATGCTAACTAAATGTTCTACACATCATCGTGGGAAAATAAATGCACAAATTACTACAAATTGCACTAAAAAATGAACGTAGTACCTGTTGCTTTAGAAGAAATAGTTAACCCTCTCACGGCTGATGAGACCACGTGACACTCGTTGTAACTGGAAAATGTATGGCTTCAACCACTAATTTCTTCAATTTTTTTAAAAACTTTCCTATTTGGTATATATATGTTGTTAGGCAACTATTCAACAATATAGCATATGTCATTCTACATATATATTATGTTGTTATCCATTGTTACTATATAGTACATACTATTCGCCATATCTCCCAAAATTATTTACATATTTTGACGAAATAAAGCTAAAATTGAAGAGGAAACCCCTCCATTTTGTCCTGTTGCGAAAAGGGTCCTTTGCCCTTGAAGAAACGTTAAAATTTCTCTTATAACGTTTGTTTCTGTTTTTTAGTTTTTTCAAAATAAAACAGATTCGATTCCATTATATGTGGCTTTGACACACCATACTATGGTTAAGGAATGATAAAAGAGGAATATGTTACTGTGCCATTCAGAAGTACATACAGGGCATTCGTTAATATATGCACTTTCTTCACATTTTGAAAACCAATTTATACTTTCTGTACTACAAAGCTGAATTTTGCATCACCCTGTATAGTTTTTCCAAATCTCAACCAAATATGCTAACTAAATGTTCTACACATCATCAGCGGAAAAGAAATGCACAAGTTACTACAAAATGCACAAAAAAATGAACTAGTACCTGTTGCTTTAGAAGAAATAGTTAACCCTCTCACGGCTGATGAGACCACGTGACACTCGTTGTAACTGGAAAATGTATGGCTTCAACTACTAATTTCTTCAATTTTTTTAAAAACTCTCCTATTTGGTATATATATGTTGTTAGGCAACTATTCAACAATATAGCATATGTCATTCTACATATATATTATATTGTTATCCATTGTTACTATATACTACATACTATTCGCCATATCTCCCAAAATTATTTACATATTTTAACGAAATAAGTCTCAAATTGAAGAGGAAAAACCTCCATTTTGTACTGTTGCGATAAGGGTCTTTTGCTTTTGAAGAAACGTTAAAATTCCTCTTATAACGTTTGTTTCTCTTTTTTAGTTTTTTCAAAATAAAACAGATTCGATTCCATTATATGTGGCTTTGACACACCATACTGTGGTTAACGAATGATAAAAGAGGAATATGTTACTGTACCATTCAGAAGTACGTACAGGGCATTCGTTAATATATGCACTTTCTTCACATTTTGAAAACCAATTTATAATTTCTGTACTACAAAGCTGAATTTTGCATCACCCTGTATAGTTTTTTTCCAAATCTCAACCAAATATGCTAACTAAATGTTCTACACATCATCAGCGGAAAAAAAATGCACAAATTACTACAAACTGCACAAAAAAATGAACGTAGTACCTGTTGCTTTAGAAGAAATAGTTAACCCTCTCACGGCAGATGAGACCACGTGACACTCGTTGTAATTGGAAAATATATGGCTTCAACCACTAATTTCTTCAATTTTTTTAAACAAAACTCTCCTATTTGGTATATATATGTTGTTAGGCAACTATTCAACAATATAGCATATGTCATTCTACATATATATTATATTGTTATCCATTGTTACTATATACTACATACTATTCGCCATATCTCGCAAATATATTTACATATTTTAAGGAAATAAAGCTCAAATTGAAGAGGAAACCCGTCCATTTTGTACGGTTGCGACAAGTGTCCTTTGCCCTTGAAGAAACGTTAAAATTCCTCTTATAACCTTTGTTTCTCTTTTTTAGTTTTTTTAAATAAAACAGATTCGATTCCATTATATGTGGCTTTGACACACCATACTGTGGTTAGCGAATGATAAAAGAGGAATATGTTACTGTACCATTCAGAAGTACATACAGGGCATTCGTTAATATATGCACTTTCTTCACATTTTGAAAACCAATTTATACTTTCTGTATTACAAAGCTGAATTTTGCATCACCCTGTATATTTTTTCCAAATCTCAACCAAATATGCTAACTAAATGTTCTACACATCATCAGCGGAAAAGAAATGCACAAATTACTACAAAATGCACAAAAAAATGAACTAGTACCTGTTGCTTTAAAAGAAATAGTTAACCCTCTCACGGCTGATGAGACCACGTGACACTCGTTGTAACTGGAAAATGTATGGCTTCAACCACTAATTTCTTCAATTTTTTTAAAAACTTTCCTATTTGGTATATATATGTTGTTAGGCAACTATTCAACAATATAGCATATGTCATTCTACATATATATTATATTGTTAATCATTGTTACTATATACTACATACTATTCGCCATATCTCCCAAACTTATTTACATATTTTGACAAAATAAAGCTAAAATTGAAGAGGAAACCCATCCATTTTGTTCTGTTGCGATAAGGGTCCTTTGCCCTTGAAGAAACATTAAAATTCCTCTTATAACGTTTGTTTCTCTTTTTTAGTTTTTTTCAAAATAAAACAGATTCGATTCCATTATATGTGGCTTTGACACACCATACTATGGTTAAGGAATGATAAAAGAGGAATATGTTACTGTGCCATTCAGAAGTACATACAGGGCATTCGTTAATATATGCACTTTCTTCACATTTTGAAAACCAATTTATACTTTCTGTACTACAAAGCTGAATTTTGCATCACCCTGTATATTTTTCCAAATCTCAACCAAATATGCTAACTAAATGTTCTACACATCATCAGCGGAAAAGAAATGCACAAATTACTACAAAATGCAAAAAAAAAAAAAAAATTAACTAGTACCTGTTGCTTTAGAAGAAATAGTTAACCCTCTCACGGCTGATGAGACCACGTGGCACTCGTTGTAACTGGAAAATGTATGGCTTCAACTACTAATTTCTTCAATTTTTTTAAAGACTCTCCTATTTGGTATATATATGTTCTTAGGAAACTATTCAACAATATAGCATATGTCATTCTACATATATATTATATTGTTATCCATTGTTACTATATACTACATACTATTCGCCATATCTCGCAAATATATTTACATATTTTAAGGAAATAAGGCTCAAATTGAAGAGGAAAAACCTCCATTTTGTCCTGTTGCGATAAGGGTTTTTTGCTTTTGAAGAAACGTTAAAATTCCTCTTCTAACGTTTGTTTCTCTTTTTTAGTTCTTTCAAAATAAAACAGATTCGATTCCATTATATGTGGCTTTGACACACCATACTGTGGTTAACGAATGATAAAAGAGGAATATGTTACTGTGCCATTCAGAAGTACTTACAGGGCATTCGTTAATATATGCACTTTCTTCACATTTTGAAAACCAATTTATACTTTCTGTACTACAAAGCTGAATTTTGCATCACCCTGTATATTTTTTTTAAATCTCAACCAAATATGCTAACTAAATGTTCTACACATCATCAGCGGAAAATAAATGCACAAATTACTACAAACTGCACAAAAAAATGAACGTAGTACCTGTTGCTTTAGAAGAAATAGTTAACCCTCTCACGGCTGATGAGACCACGTGACACTCGTTGTAACTGGAAAATGTATGGCTTCAACCACTAATTTCTTCAATTTTTTTAAAAACTTTCCTATTTGGTATATATATGTTGTTAGGCAACTATTCAACAATATAGCATATGTCATTCTACATATATATTATGTTGTTATCCATTGTTACTATATACTACATACTATTCGCCATATCTCCCAAAATTATTTACATATTTTGACGAAATAAAGCTAAAATTGAAGAGGAAACCCCTCCATTTTGTCCTGTTGCGAAAAGGGTCCTTTGCCCTTGAAGAAACGTTAAAATTTCTCTTATAACGATTGTTTCTGTTTTTTAGTTTTTTCAAAATAAAACAGATTCGATTCCATTATATGTGGCTTTGACACACCATACTGTGGTTAACGAATGATAAAAGAAGAATATGTT
Organism: Thermobia domestica; assembly: GCF_964235325.1. Taxonomy (NCBI): domain Eukaryota; kingdom Metazoa; phylum Arthropoda; class Insecta; order Zygentoma; family Lepismatidae; genus Thermobia; species Thermobia domestica. Next base: position 7,851 of record NW_027657688.1, on the reverse strand, counting down.
ACTGTACCATTCAGAAGTACATACAGGGCATTCGTTAATATATGCACTTTCTTCACATTTTGAAAACCAATTTATACTTTCTGTACTACAAAGTTGAATTTTGCATCACCCTGTATATTTTTTCCAAATCTCAACCAAATATGCTAACTAAATGTTCTACACATCATCGTGGGAAAATAAATGCACAAATTACTACAAATTGCACTAAAAAATGAACGTAGTACCTGTTTCTTTAGAAGAAATAGTTAACCCTCGCACGGCTGATGAGACCACGTGACACTCGTTGTAACTGGAAAATGTATGGCTTCAACCACTAATTTCTTCAATTTTTTTAAAAACTTTCCTATTTGGTATATATATGTTGTTAGGGAACTATTCAACAATATAGCATATGTCATTCTACATATATATAATATTGTTATCCATTGTTACTATATACTACATACTATTCGCCATATCTCCCAAAATTATTTACATATCTTGACGAAATAAAGCTAAAATTGAAGAGGAAACCCCTCTATTTTGTCCTGTTGCGAAAAGGGTCCTTTGCCCTTGAAGACACGTTGAAATTCCTCTTATAACGTTTGTTTCTGTTTTTTAGTTTTTTCAAAATAAAACAGATTCGATTCCATTATATGTGGCTTTGACACACCATACTGTGGTTAACGAATGATAAAAGAGCAATATGTTACTGTACCATTCAGAAGTACATACAGGGCATTCGTTAATATATGCACTTTCTTCACATTTTGAAAACCAATTTATACTTTCTGTACTACAAAGTTGAATTTTGCATCACCCTGTATATTTTTTCCAAATCTCAACCAAATATGCTAACTAAATGTTCTACACATCATCGTGTGAAAATAAATGCACAAATTACTACAAATTGCACTAAAAAATGAACGTAGTACCTGTTTCTTTAGAAGAAATAGTTAACCCTCTCACGGCTGATGAGACCACGTGACACTCGTTGTAACTGGAAAATATATGGCTTCAACCACTAATTTCTTCAATTTTTTTAAAAAAACTCTCCTATTTGGTATATATATGTTGTTAGGCAACTATTCAACAATATAGCATATGTCATTCTACATATATATTATATTGTTATCCATTGTTACTATATACTACATACTATTCGCCATATCTCCCAAAATTATTTACATATTTTAACGAAATAAGTCTGAAATTGAAGAGGAAAAACCTCCATTTTGTCCTGTTGCGATAAGGGTCTTTTTCCCTTGAAGAAACGTTAAAATTCCTCTTCTAACGTTTGCTTCTCTTTTTTAGTTTTTTCAAAATAAAACAGATTCGATTCCATTATATGTGGCTTTGATACACCATACTGTGGTTAGCGAATGATAAAAGAGGAATATGTTACTGTATCATTCAGAAGTACATACAGGGTGTTCGTTAATATATGCACTTTCTTCACATTTTGAAAACCAATTTATACTTTCTGTATTACAAAGCTGAATTTTGCATCACCCTGTATATTTTTTCCAAATCTCAACCAAATATGCTAACTAAATGTTCTACACATCATCATGGGAAACTAATGCACAAATTACTACAAACTGCACTAAAAAATGAACGTAGTACCTGTTGCTTTACAAGAAATAGTTAACCCTCTCACGGCTGATGAGACCACGTGACACTCGTTGTAACTGGAAAATGTATGCCTTCAACTACTAATTTCTTCAATTTTTTTAAAAACTCTCCTATTTGGTATATATATGTTCTTAGGCAACTATTCAACAATATAGCATATGTCATTCTACATATATATTATATTGTTATCCATTGTTACTATATACTACATACTATTCGCCATATCTCCCAAAATTATTTACATATTTTAACGAAATAAGGGTCAAATTGAAGAGGAAAAACCTCCATTTTGTCCTGTTGCGATAAGGGTCTTTTCCTTTTGAATCAACGTTAAAATTCCTCTTCTAACGTTTGTTTCTCTTTTTTAGTTTTTTCAAAATAAAACAGATTCGATTCCATTATATGTGGCTTTGACACACCATACTGTGGTTAACGAATGATAAAAGAGGAATATGTTACTGTACCATTCAGAAGTACATACAGGGCATTCGTTAATATATGCACTTTCTTCACATTTTGAAAACCAATTTATACTTTCTGTACTACAAAGTTGAATTTTGCATCACCCTGTATATTTTTTGCAAATCTCAACCAAATATGCTAACTAAATGTTCTACACATCATCGTGGGAAAATAAATGCACAAATTACTACAAATTGCACTAAAAAATGAACGTAGTACCTGTTTCTTTAGAAGAAATAGTTAACCCTCTCACGGCTGATGAGACCACGTGACACTCGTTGTAACTGGAAAATATATTGCTTCAACCACTAATTTCTTCAATTTTTTTAAAAAAAACTCTCCTATTTGGTATATATATGTTGTTAGGCAACTATTCAACAATATAGCATATGTCATTCTACATATATATTATATTATTATCCATTGTTACTATATACTACATACTATTCGCCATATCTCCCAAAGTTATTTACATATTTTAAGGAAATAAGGCTCAAATTGAAGAGGAAAAACCTCCATTTTGTCCTGTTGCGATAAGGGTTTTTTGCTTTTGAAGAAACGTTAAAATTCCTCTTCTAACGTTTGTTTCTCTTTTTTAGTTCTTTCAAAATAAAACAGATTCGATTCCATTATATGTGGCTTTGACACACCATACTGTGGTTAACGAATGATAAAAGAGGAATATGTTACTGTGCCATTCAGAAGTACTTACAGGGCATTCGTTAATATATGCACTTTCTTCACATTTTGAAAACCAATTTATACTTTCCGTACTACAAAGCTGAATTTTGCATCACCCTGTATATTTTTTTTAAATCTCAACCAAATATGCTAACTAAATGTTCTACACATCATCAGCGGAAAATAAATGCACAAATTACTACAAACTGCACAAAAAAATGAACGTAGTACCTGTTGCTTTAGAAGAAATAGTTAACCCTCTCACGGCTGATGAGACCACGTGACACTCGTTGTAACTGGAAAATGTATGGCTTCAACCACTAATTTCTTCAATTTTTTTAAAAACTTTCCTATTTGGTATATATATGTTGTTAGGCAACTATTCAACAATATAGCATATGTCATTCTACATATATATTATATTGTTATCCATTGTTACTATATACTACATACTATTCGCCATATCTCCCAAAATTATTTACATATTTTGACGAAATAAAGCTAAAATTGAAGTAGAAACCCCTCCATTTTGTCCTGTTGCGAAAAGGGTCCTTTGCCCTTGAAGAAACGTTAAAATTCCTCTTATAACGTTTGTTTCTGTTTTTTAGTTTTTTCAAAATAAAACAGATTCGATTCCATTATATGTGGCTTTGACACACCATACTGTGGTTAACGAATGATAAAAGAGGAATATGTTACTGTACCATTCAGAAGTACATACAGGGCATTCGTTAATATATGCACTTTCTTCACATTTTTAAAACCAATTTATACTTTCTGTACTACAAAGTTGAATTTTGCATCACCCTGTATATTTTTTCCAAATCTCAACCAAATATGCTAACTAAATGTTCTACACATCATCGTGGGAAAATAAATGCACAAATTACTACAAATTGCACTAAAAAATGAACGTAGTACCTGTTTCTTTAGAAGAAATAGTTAACCCTCGCACGGCTGATGAGACCACGTGACACTCGTTGTAACTGGAAAATGTATGGCTTCAACCACTAATTTCTTCAATTTTTTTAAAAACTTTCCTATTTGGTATATATATGTTGTTAGGGAACTATTCAACAATATAGCATATGTCATTCTACATATATATTATATTGTTATCCATTGTTACTATATACTACATACTATTCGCCATATCTCCCAAAATTATTTACATATCTTGACGAAATAAAGCTAAAATTGAAGAGGAAACCCCTCTATTTTGTCATGTTGCGAAAAGGGTCCTTTGCCCTTGAAGACACGTTAAAATTCCTCTTATAACGTTTGTTTCTGTTTTTTAGTTTTTTCAAAATAAAACAGATTCGATTCCATTATATGTGGCTTTGACACACCATACTGTGGTTAACGAATGATAAAAGAGGAATATGTTACTGTACCATTCAGAAGTACATACAGGGCATTCGTTAATATATGCACTTTCTTCACATTTTGAAAACCAATTTATACTTTCTGTACTACAAAGTTGAATTTTGCATCACCCTGTATATTTTTTCCAAATCTCAACCAAATATGCTAACTAAATGTTCTACACATCATCGTGTGAATATAAATGCACAAATTACTACAAATTGCACTAAAAAATGAACGTAGTACCTGTTTCTTTAGAAGAAATAGTTAACCCTCTCACGGCTGATGAGACCACGTGACACTCGTTGTAACTGGAAAATATATGGCTTCAACCACTAATTTCTTCAATTTTTTTAAAAAAACTCTCCTATTTGGTATATATATGTTGTTAGGCAACTATTCAACAATATAGCATATGTCATTCTACATATATATTATATTGTTATCCATTGTTACTATATACTACATACTATTCGCCATATCTCCCAAAATTATTTACATATTTTAACGAAATAAAATCTGAAATTGAAGAGGAAACCCCTCCATTTTGTCCTGTTGCGATAAGGGTCTTTTTCCCTTGAAGAAACGTTAAAATTCCTCTTCTAACGTTTGCTTCTCTTTTTTAGTTTTTTCAAAATAAAACAGATTCGATTCCATTATATGTGGCTTTGACACACCATACTGTGGTTAGCGAATGATAAAAGAGGAATATGTTACTGTATCATTCAGAAGTACATACAGGGTGTTCGTTAATATATGCACTTTCTTCACATTTTGAAAACCAATTTATACTTTCTGTATTACAAAGCTGAATTTTGCATCACCCTGTATATTTTTTCCAAATCTCAACCAAATATGTTAACTAAATGTTCTACACATCATCATGGGAAACTAATGCAAAAATTACTACAAACTGCACTAAAAAATGAACGTAGTACCTGTTGCTTTACAAGAAATAGTTAACCCTCTCACGGCTGATGAGACCACGTGACACTCGTTGTAACTGGAAAATGTATGCCTTCAACTACTAATTTCTTCAATTTCTTTAAAAACTCTCCTATTTGGTATATATATGTTCTTAGGCAACTATTCAACAATATAGCATATGTCATTCTACATATATATTATATTGTTATCCATTGTTACTATATACTACATACTATTCGCCATATCTCCCAAAATTATTTACATATTTTAACGAAATAAGGCTCAAATTGAAGAGGAAAAACCTCCACTTTGTCCTGTTGCGATAAGGGTCTTTTGCTTTTGAATCAACGTTAAAATTCCTCTTCTAACGTTTGTTTCTCTTTTTTAGTTTTTTCAAAATAAAACAGATTCGATTCCATTATATGTGGCGTTGACACACCATACTGTGGTTAACGAATGATAAAAGAGGAATATGTTACTGTACCATTCTGAAGTACATACAGGGCATTCGTTAATATATGCACTTTCTTCACATTTTGAAAACCAATTTATACTTTCTGTACTACAAAGTTGAATTTTGCATCACCCTGTATATTTTTTCCAAATCTCAACCAAATATGCTAACTAAATGTTCTACACATCATCGTGGGAAAATAAATGCACAAATTACTACAAATTGCACTAAAAAATGAACGTAGTACCTGTTTCTTTAGAAGAAATAGTTAACCCTCTCACGGCTGATGAGACCACGTGACACTCGTTGTAACTGGAAAATATATTGCTTCAACCACTAATTTCTTCAATTTTTTTAAAAAAACTCTCCTATTTGGTATATATATGTTGTTAGGCAACTATTCAACAATATAGCATATGTCATTCTACATATATATTATATTATTATCCATTGTTACTATATACTACATACTATTCGCCATATCTCCCAAAGTTATTTACATATTTTAAGGAAATAAGGCTCAAATTGAAGAGGAAAAACCTCCATTTTGTCCTGTTGCGATAAGGGTTTTTTGCTTTTGAAGAAACGTTAAAATTCCTCTTCTAACGTTTGTTTCTCTTTTTTAGTTCTTTCAAAATAAAACAGATTCGATTCCATTATATGTGGCTTTGACACACCATACTGTGGTTAACGAATGATAAAAGAGGAATATGTTACTGTGCCATTCAGAAGTACTTACAGGGCATTCGTTAATATATGCACTTTCTTCACATTTTGAAAACGAATTTATACTTTCTGTACTACAAAGCTGAATTTTGCATCACCCTGTATATTTTTTTTAAATCTCAACCAAATATGCTAACTAAATGTTCTACACATCATCAGCGGAAAATAAATGCACAAATTACTACAAACTGCACAAAAAAATGAACGTAGTACCTGTTGCTTTAGAAGAAATAGTTAACCCTCTCACGGCTGATGAGACCACGTGACACTCGTTGTAACTGGAAAATGTATGGCTTCAACCACTAATTTCTTCAATTTTTTTAAAAACTTTCCTATTTGGTATATATATGTTGTTAGGCAACTATTCAACAATATAGCATATGTCATTCTACATATATATTATATTGTTATCCATTGTTACTATATACTACATACTATTCGCCATATCTCCCAAAATTATTTACATATTTTGACGAAATAAAGCTAAAATTGAAGAGGAAACCCCACCATTTTGTCCTGTGGCGAAAAGGGTCCTTTGCCCTTGAAGAAACGTTAAAATTCCTCTTATAACGTTTGTTTCTGTTTTTTAGTTTTTTCAAAATAAAACAGATTCGATTCCATTATATGTGGCTTTGACACACCATACTGTGGTTAACGAATGATAAAAGAGGAATATGTTACTGTACCATTCAGAAGTACATACAGGGCATTCGTTAATATATGCACTTTCTTCACATTTTGAAAACCAATTTATACTTTCTGTACTACAAAGTTGAATTTTGCATCACCCTGTACATTTTTTCCAAATCTCAACCAAATATGCTAACTAAATGTTCTACACATCATCGTGGGAAAATAAATGCACAAATTACTACAAATTGCACTAAAAAATGAACGTAGTACCTGTTTCTTTAGAAGAAATAGTTAACCCTCGCACGGCTGATGGGACCACGTGACACTCGTTGTAACTGGAAAATGTATGGCTTCAACCACTAATTTCTTCAATTTTTTTAAAAACTTTCCTATTTGGTATATATATGTTGTTAGGGAACTATTCAACAATATAGCATATGTCATTCTACATATATATTATATTGTTATCCATTGTTACTATATACTACATACTATTCGCCATATCTCCCAAAATTATTTACATATCTTGACGAAATAAAGCTAAAATTGAAGAGGAAACCCCTCTATTTTGTCCTGTTGCGAAAAGGGTCCTTTGGCTTTGAAGACACGTTAAAATTCCTCTTATAACGTTTGTTTCTGTTTTTTAGTTTTTTTCAAAATAAAACAGATTCGATTCCATTATATGTGGCTTTGACACACCATACTGTGGTTAACGAATGATAAAAGAGGAATATGTTACTGTACCATTCAGAAGTACATACAGGGCATTCGTTAATATATGCACTTTCTTCACATTTTGAAAACCAATTTATACTTTCTGTACTACAAAGTTGAATTTTGCATCACCCTGTATATTTTTTCCAAATCTCAACCAAATATGCTAACTAAATGTTCTACACATCATCGTGTGAAAATAAATGCACAAATTACTACAAATTGCACTAAAAAATGAACGTAGTACCTGTTTCTTTAGAAGAAATAGTTAACCC
>NW_027657687.1:0-21672 GCF_964235325.1 Thermobia domestica | reverse complement strand
TAGTCAAGGCAGTCTCAGACGTTCTCTGAGATCTGAGTATCGAAGACAGTCAACAAGAATGTGCTGAATACTCAGAGGGACAATACCCCCTCCATGTAGCGGACCGTCATCGTCGGGGAGGGGGTGGAGCTGAGAGGGCGGCTTCATCTTTCATTCATGTATCACCCCTCATCTTCATATCATTGCACGCCCTCTCAGCCGCTAATACCGCTACCGGACTCGCGGGTGGTTGGTGGGAGTCGGGAAGAGGCAGGTCTAGTGGACGTCTTCCTCCACTTGGGGAGGACGTGCACCCACCCGGCCTAATGTTGTCTGCGTCCAGTGTTTGTGATGTCCGGCGTGTTGAGTCTTTGAAAATATAAAATCAAAAAAAAAATGCAAAAGTCAAAATAATATAAAAAACAAAAAAAATCAAAACCCTAAAAAATCCGCACCTTTTGTTTTGTTTTTCCTGGGCTGGTGGGGGCCTATCTTTTTGTTTGCCAGGTTTCTTTTGTTTTGTTTCACTCCTTTTTTCCGGGGCCACGCGTTTTTGTCGACGGGAATGGTTTTTGCACTTCCATTCCCCTTGACCGCGTCGGCCCCACGCTGATCCTAAGGTGTTGGGCGTGCTGAAGGGATGGCCAGGGGGTAGCGTTAGTTCCCCTATTAACGCCCCGGTGTGACCTCACACCCTTTTTTCCCTTTATAAATGTTCTTTAAAATTAAACTTTTATGGGTACTAAAACTATAAAATCAGATCCGGCCTCTCCCTCACGGAAGAAGCCCAAACAATGTGAAACTGAAGTAGTGGAAAAGACAAGTATCGCGACCCCTGTTGTCCGATACCTTGTAATTAAAGATAAAGACGTTGATAGTGCCAATTCTGATGCAAACCGTCCGAGTGCTATTAAGGGCTTGTCCCCTTTTGTTATTCATAAAGTTATCACCTACCACGCCGGACAGGTTAAAGATATGAAGAAGTTGCGTAATGGCACTTTATTGGTGGAAACGACAGATGAGAAGCAAACGGCGAAGCTACTTAAGTTAACATCTATTGGACCGGTGAACGTGTCAGTCGAACCACATCGTATGCTGAACGTTTCTAAAGGGGTAATATCGTGTTGGGATCTCCTCAATGCAACCGAAGAGGAAATTAAGTCAGAGTTAGCGGACCAACACGTTATCGATGTAGCTCGAATCAAAAGTAAGAAGTCAGGTGAACTCGTCGCCACGCAGTCCCTGATTCTTACTTTCAGTTTGCCCACGCTTCCAGAGTACGTCACGGCTGGATACTATCGTTTGAAAGTTCGGCCCTATATTCCTAGTCCCTTGCGCTGCTTTAAATGTCAACATTATGGGCACACCAGCACCTCGTGTAATGCGAGTGCTGCTCTTTGTGCGATTTGTGGCCAGGGTAGTCATGGTGCGGATCCCTGCACCGCAGCCAAGCCCTTCTGTGTCAACTGCAAGGGTGAGCATTCAGCTTGGTCTCGGGACTGTCCAGCCTTTCAGCGCGAGAAGCGTATTCGAGAACTCATGGTTGTTGAGAAGATTTCTGCTGCTGACGCTAAGCGTCGTCTGAAAGAAAGCGTCCCTTCTTCGCTTTCTGTTCCATTCGCTACTGTTGCAGCTAGTTCTCGAAAATCTGTAGCCACCCAGACATCTGACGTTTCCACCCAGACAGACGCGGTCCCAGAGAATAGTTGTGACACGAAGACCCCAGTTGCAACGACAAGCGAACTTCCCAGAACCCCACGTGTTTCTGTTAGTGGTGCTCTTCGGCGTACTCCGGCCCATCGCCGATCACCTTATATAGGCGGACTTAAACTCAGCCAACATATTCGTCGGCTAAACGAGACTGTTCTCACTCCTAAGAGAACAAAATCTACGCCAGTTCGTAAGCCTCCTGCCGTTTCGCTCAAGTCTGATATGGTGGAGGACGAACTTATGGACTCCGAGTGGGCTCTTATTGGACCCCGTGGGAAAGTTCGCCTCAAACGTTAATCTTTTCCAGTATGGCGCTTGTTCAATGGAACCTCAATGGCTTCTGTGGTCACCGTGAGGAATTAACCCGACTGATCACTGACCACTCGCCTGTACTTATCTGCTTGCAGGAAACCCATTTTAAGTCTACCCAGTCTTTTCTTCTTTCTGGGTATACAATGTATCGATGTGATAAGCCAGACGGTGCCCACGCTGCTGGCGGCGTGGCAGTCTGTGCCTCCGATTCTGTTCATTCCCAGCAAATTCACATTGTATCCAGACTGCAAGCCGTTGCGGTGCGCGTACACTTTTCTCGCCCGCTTACAGTTTGTTCAGTGTACGTTCCTCACTCAGAAGCCTTTAGCACCGCCGATCTGCTTCAGCTCTTCCATCAGCTTGAGCCGCCAGTCTTGCTTGTAGGAGACCTTAATGCCTATCACCGTCTATGGGGTTCTGTCCGTACTGACGGTCGTGGCCGCGAGGTCACCGAATTTCTTGAGGAGAGTGGCTTGCTTATCCTTAGTGATGGCAGTCCTACTCATTTCTCCACTGCCCATGGCACATATTCTTGTATCGACCTCTCCATGTGCAGTGCTGGTCTCTTGACCTCATTGACATGGAGAGTGCATCCTGATCTTTGTGGCAGTGATCACTTCCCGTTGTTTATTGAAGGTCTCAATGTTCCTCCTTCTTTTCCTCTCCGCCGCTTCAATCTGAAGCGTGCTGACTGGCGTAAATTCCGTGAGCTCAATGAGTTTCATTGTCGTGATGATCTCCCTGTAGCTGTTGTGGCTGAGGCTTTTGAGCAGACTGTTCTTGACGCTGCTCATGGTTCCATTCCAGAATGCGGTGGCGCCGTTTGCCGCCGGCGTGTTCCTTGGTGGTCTGCGGAAATCCGTGAGGCTCTACAGGCCCGTCGGCGCGCTCTCGCCACTTTTAATCGTCATCCTACAGAAGAAAATCTTCAGGAGTTCCGCATTCTACGTGCTCGTGCTCGACGTCTGGTAAAGCTTTCGAAGCGCCAAAGCTGGAAGAATTACGTTTCGTCCCTTAGTAGTCGCACACCTATGTTAACTGTGTGGCGTCGGGTTCGCTCCCTAAACGGATCCGCTTCTTTACTTCTTGTTTCAGCCTTAACAATGCATGGTGTTCTAGAGACCAATCCCTCAGAGATCGCTAATATACTGGGCCACCATTTTGCCACTATCTCTGAGTCAGACCACTACCCACCAGCCTTTGCTCGTTCCCGTCGTCAGCTGGAGCGAAACCCGTTAAATTTCCGTACTGCCAACAGTGAGGACTATAACGCTCCTTTCACGCTCGTTGAGTTCGATTCTGCTCTCCGCGAATCGTCCAATACTGCTCCCGGGCTTGACCGTGTTTCCTATGATATGTTGCGCAAACTCTCCCGCGATTCTCAGCTTGCATTATTGCAGCTTTATAATCGCCTCTGGGTTGAGGAGTTTTTTCCACCTGCTTGGTGTGAGGCCCTGGTTCTTCCCATCTTAAAACCAGGGAAAGCCGCAACTAGCCCCACGAGCTACAGACCCATTGCTCTCACGAGCTGTGTCTGTAAGCTGCTAGAGCGAATGGTCAACAAGCGCCTGGTGTGGTATTTGGAATCGCATTCCCTTTTGAGCAAAGTTCAAAGTGGATTTCGTCGTTTCCGCTCCACTACCGACAATCTTGCTTATCTTGAGGGTGAAATTCAAGACGCCTTTCTCGACGGCGAACATCTTGTTGCTATATTTTTCGACTTAGAGAAGGCGTATGACACCACCTGGCGTTACGGAATCCTAAAACAATTATACGACTGCGGTCTTCGTGGGCATATGGCCCACTTTATTTCGAATTTTCTTCACGAGCGACACTTTAGAGTGCGTGTGGGCTCTACTCTCTCAGAGCGCTTTGTACAAGAAAATGGTGTTCCACAAGGCAGTGTTCTTAGTGTCACGTTGTTTGCTGTCGCAGTCAACAGCGTGTTTTCGCAGATCCAGGCTCCTGTGTCTGGTCTGCTTTATGTTGACGATCTTGTCATTTTCTGTCGCTCCCGCCACCTTCGCGGCATTACTCGACAGCTTCAACTGACTCTCAATCGTCTCGTTCGCTGGTCGAATGAGACTGGATTTCGCTTTTCTACCGAGAAATCCCAATGTGTTCACTTCTGCCGGCAGCGTACGTGCGTTGTTGACCCGGACTTGTACCTCGATGGCACCCGTTTGTCATTCGTTGATACAGTCCGTTTCTTGGGTCTGGTGTTTGACCGTCGCTTGTCGTGGGCACCACATGTACGGAATCTTAAATATTCTTGTCTTCGAGCTCTGAATCTCCCTCGTGTCCTTTCCCACCGCACGTGGGGTACTGATCGTACTGTTCTACTTCGTTTGTACCGTAGTCTAATTCGGTCCAAGTTAGACTATGGCTGTATTGTCTATGGTTCTGCTCGTGCTTCTCTGTTACGACAACTTGACACAGTGCATCACCTGGGTATTCGTCTCTCTACTGGCGCCTACCGCACAAGTCCCTTCACCAGCCTGTATGCTGAAGCCAATGAACCTTCGTTAGTATATCGTCGCAGTAGACTACTCCTTAATTATTCTGCGCATGTGCGTTGTGTTCCAGACCACCCGTGTAGACCATGTCTCCGTGGTGGTCGGATATACGAGCGCTATGCTGCACGTCCTCGTTCTACTCGTCCATGGTACATCCGTGCGTGCGAGAGCCTTCTTGCCGACGATTTCGTGTGGCCCTCTCTTTCGTTGGTTCGCTTTTGTGCTATTTCACCATGGCTGCTCCGTCTACCTCGGCATGATTTACGTTTGTATCTGCATTCGAAACAGCAAACTAGTTCCCAGGTGTACCAGCAAGAGTTCGCCGCACTGTTAGATCAGTACCCCGATTTTAGTGTGTTCTATACGGACGGTTCTAAGGATGGGTATTCTGTAGGCTGTGCCTTTGTCACCGACGAGGGCAGGTCAGAATTCAGTTTGCATCGCCTGTGTTCCGTGTTCACTGCCGAATTGACTGCACTTAAGCTTGCCTTGGACCATGCTCTCACGCTTTCATTACGTCGTGTGCTTGTTTGCACCGATTCTCAGAGCGTGGTTCTGAGTATACAGAATGCCTTCAGTATGAACTCTCTCGTGCAGGACATTCTTGTGAGATGCTATCAATTGCAGCAACAGGGTTGTGTCGTCGTTGTCTGCTGGGTGCCGGGCCATGTCGGCATCCGGGGAAACGAACTTGCTGATACAGCCGCCAAGAACGCCGCCTTGGCCGGGGTTGCACTGGAGGATAGCCTTCCTCGCTCCGATCTTCGTTCCTATTTTCACATTTTGATGCGCTCTCACTGGCAAGCCGATTGGGACCAGGCCATTGAGAATAAATTGCATGCAGTCAAACCACTCCTAGGTGAGTGGCGTTCGTCCTCGTCCGCTCGTCGTCGAGATGAAGTGCTCCTGGCGCGTTTGCGTATCGGACACTCTCATCTGACGCATAGTTACTTGCTACGGAGGTTGAACCGTCCGTATTGTGAAGAGTGTATAGTTCCCCTGAGTATTCAGCACATTCTTGTGGAATGTCCTGAATACCCAGATCTCAGAGAACGTTATGGACTGCCTTCTGTTCTTACCCGTGCTTTGGGGGATGATAGTGATGATGTTTGCCGGGTCCTTGAGTTTGTTCATGTTATTGGCGTTGGTCACGTTCTCTGAGCTGTTTTTAGTCTGTTGTCCTTGTTTTATTGCTGCTAAATTTTTATATTTTGTCACTTGTTTAAGTTTATTTTTGTATATTGTTATTGTTATCTTTTTATCTTATTTATTCTTTTATCTTACACTTTTGCTTTTTTACCATTTCTTATTCATTTAGCAGCACTCTCGTTCCTTTGCACTGTCTTCGTTTTAACGTGTAATTCATTTTTAATCTTGCAGTCCTGAGCAACGTTGTTCATCGTGACGGGGACATATAGCCTCGTTGCTGACGTCCCCATTAACCCCCATTCATTCATTCATTCAGAGGGACAATACACTCTTCACAATACAGGCGGTTCAATGCGACAGATGGGAGTGGCCTATACGCAAACTTGTCAGGAGCACTTCGTCTCGACGCCTAGGCTGCGATGACGTCTACCAGTCCCCAAGAAGTAGCTTGACAACGTGAAGTTTATTTTCAATGGCCTCGTCCCAATCCGCTTGCCAGTGAGAGCGCATCAAGGTGTTAAAATAGCTACAGAGATGGGAGCTAGGGTGACAGTGCTCCAAGGCAACCCGGCCAAGGCGCCGTTCTTGGCAGCTGTGTCTGCGCATTCGTTTCCCCGAATGCCGACATGACCCGGCACCCAACAGACAACAATGACACAGTGCCCTTGCTGCAGCTGATGGCATATCAGAAGAATATCTTGAACAAGAGAATTTCGGCTAAAGAAATTCTCTAGACTAACGATAACGCTCTGAGAGTCGGTGCCAATCAGCACGCGACGTAGCGAAAGGGTGAAAGCAAGGTCAAGGGCAAACTTGATGGCAGTTAGTTCAGGGGCATACACTGAACACAAGCGATGCAAACAGAACTCTGAGCTGCCTTCGTCTGAAAGAAAAGCACAGCCAACAGAATTCCCGTCTTTAGAACAGTCTGTATAATATACATTAAAATCGGGGAACTGTTCGAGTAATGCTGCGAACTCCTGCTGGTATCTTGCTTCGAGTAAGAACACAAGCGTAAATCAATTCGTGAGGGTCGAAGCATTCATGGCGGGAGAGCACAAAACTGGACTAGCGAGAGAGAAGGCCAAACGAAATCGCTAGTGAGAAAACTCTCCCGGACGTACCATGGGTGTGTAGCACGAGGACGTGCAGCATAGCGGTCGTAAATCCGACAACCACGGAGACAAGGTATACAGGGATGGCCAGGGATACAGCGCACATGTGCAGAATAAATTAACAAAAGTCTCTCACGACGAAATGTTAACCAAGATTCGTTGGCCTGAACATAAAGGCTGGCAACAGGACTAGCACGAAAAGCGCAGTAGCTAGTCGGATTCCCAAGTGATGAACTGTGTCTAGTTGCCGCAGCAGAGAAGAGCGAGCAGACGAATACACAATACAGCGATATTCTAACTTGGACTGGATTAGACTACGGTATAAACGAAGCAGAACGTTCGATCAGCACCCCATGTAGCGTACTACAAAATTTACTTAAAAAAAAAAAAAGAAACGGTCCCCAGAACTCTTCGTAAGCCATGCAATGACCAAATGGCAAATATTGTCGTTTAACAAGAGCATTATCATCAGCTTAATGATAATTATTTTTCCGTTCGAGACTAATATTAGGATTTGTTCAATTATGACCATGTATGTGAAAGACAATGATATTTGCGTCATTATTGATTACGAGGAGTTCAAAGATAGGAAAAGTATAGACCAGGAAGGAAGGAAAAGGTTGAAAAGAAGGTACAAATGAAGGGAAAAAACTAGAGAAAGACGAGAATTAGAAAAAAAGGAAAAAATAACTTGAACACCTGTGACACAAAATGAAATATAAATCTGGGAAAGAAAAAAGTAGATCCGTCCTGAGAACAGAAAGAAAAAAAATAAAGAAAACGTCAAACTTAGGATGAAACCCCAATGCAAT
The DNA here is from genome assembly GCF_964235325.1 of Thermobia domestica. Taxonomy (NCBI): domain Eukaryota; kingdom Metazoa; phylum Arthropoda; class Insecta; order Zygentoma; family Lepismatidae; genus Thermobia; species Thermobia domestica. The sequence continues at coordinate 14,079 of NW_027657687.1, read as the reverse complement.
CCGACACATGTTAACTCATCTTTAGTAAGTAAATAAAAAGATAAAACTTCATTTTTGATTTATTGCAGATAGACTAATCCGTCGGAAATGAGGAACTATATCATCTACTAATTGTGTCTTTTTACAAGGAGATTTACTAGAAAAGTCTTGTAGTTCCATTGCTACTACGTAGATAACTTCATCAGTCACTTCCAACAACTTATTACTTGCTATCTGAGAGATCGAAAATTGTAGCTGACGAAACAAATGTTGCCTAAGTTAGGGTCCCACATATAACTAAATTGTACTCTTAACCTAAAATGACATTCACACATACACCACTCCCATTCATGACATAGACCAAAGCTTATAGAGTACATTAAAAAAAAACTATCTACAGGGTAACAAAGGTTTTATTGCAATAAACGACATATATCAAAGTCAGAAACTAAATATCAACTGATGTTGACATCAGTTTTGTGAAACCTATTATTTCATGAAACCCCTATAGGATTATTATTATTATTATTATTATTAGCAATACTCCTTATAACTTGAAATAATGTACATCTCGAAATTTGGTAACAATCTACTTATTGTAAGATACAAAGAAATATTTCAAATACGACGCATTAGGTTTTCTGTGACTACGTATACATAAACCAATAAAATAATTGTAGGTAGTTAAGATTCTTGTTACACATTTTATAAGAACTAAAAAGAAAGAAAAATGTGGAAAATTAAACAAAGGTTCTAATGAATTCTGTAGTTCTTATGTACATCACTTCTCCTGCAGAGAAATTTTCGGAAATTCGTATGCGAATCTTTATAGTTCATATATTAAATTGTCTTTCAATATAGTTCACGCACACTCATAGATTCATATTTAACGTTATTGAGTCCTGTCTCATTGGAAAACATTGATCGTATTGTGTCAACGTGGATATTTCACTTCACAGTCAGTGAATATATTACCAAAGGTTACTTTGACCTTCGATCAATTCAATATTTCACCATGTATTCATGGAAAAACGAATTTCGTGCTACAAATATCAATATTTATATATTGTTTCCAAAAGGTACAGACCTCGTGACGAATTTTAAATCTTTTCGGAACGATTTACACTGGAAAATCTGAGGAGTTACACTATCACTGTCGGGTTAGCTTAGTTACCATAATTCCAAAAGAAATATTTTGTAGTTTTTTACACTATAAGTATGTCGTCGAACTTTTCGGAGATTTAGATACATAGGAAAAGACGTGAGAATGAAGTTAATAGTAACAAAGTAACTTAGTGATCCAAATTAAGTTCGTCGAAAGAAAACTCTCATTGCAGCCTATCTTATCCAAATCATTACATGCATGTTTGTCATATTAGGGGCGTTAAACACCTAGGGTAAACAGAAATAGATTTATAGCATAAATTCATACAATTTTATCAGTATTACAGAATGTGTCATCTTATTAAAGAAAAGAGAAGGTCGGGACCGTATCGAAAATTATTGAAGATAGGCACGCTGTTTGCTGAGGAACAATATTCAATTATGTATATATAACTCTCACTAGCATAAGTCAACAAAGTATTCTCATATATGTATTTTCACGATATATTCATATATTCATCATTGCTTCTGCGTGCATAAAAATACAATTTTGTATTACAAGTTATAATCAATCATTTTGACTCCTTTATATCTTTAAACACACACACACACACACACACATACACACACACACACATACACACACACACACACACACACACACACATATATATATATATATATATATATATATATATATATATATATATATATATATATATATATATATCCTGACAAAACACCTAAATAAATCATATCGTTCAATAAGAGGTCCATCCTAAAATATAGCACATTCCAAAAGAAAAGAAAAAACTCAAATTTAATAGCAGGTTGGTAAAGTAATCCAAAGTGGAATTTAGTTATTTTGGAACCTAATGAATAAAACGATCGAGATATTTTATCCTAGCACAGTTAACATAGTATCTCAGGAGTAATAATCGATATACCTTGTGCTACCTAAAATTCACATCACTGCAAAATTGTAAACTTATATAATTGTGGGCCGACAATACTAAACTACTGAATTCATCTCCAAATTATGTTATTCTAAACTATGAACTATTGGATTCTAAGTGGGGACTATCATTTTATGCAAAAAAAAAAAAAAGATCAGGTGGTTCTTTCCAGAAGGAAGAGAGGTTTTAAGAAGGAAGAATAAAAAAAGAATATTTAGCTTCTACCAAAACAGGTAGATTAAGAGATCATCGTTGCGGATGCACGAGTTCTAGTGCCAGGAAATCCAAAAGATGAAACCGAAAATTAAAGTTATTTATCACTGTCTTTCGAACATACACAAGGAGCACCAGAATCTAGAAGTTAACACTCTGCACTGTCAGTGGAACAACAACAAAAAAATTATTTCCCTGAAAATTACTAACATAAAGCAAGGTTTAAATAAATTGCAAAATATAAATTTTCTTATAAATAGTTAATTTTAATTTTCTGTGTAAGGGGGAAGGGGAAAGATAAATAAAAAAATATAGAAAGAAGATTGGAAACGATAAAAAGAAAACACAAGTGAAGGGAAGAAAGAAAATGAATTCAAAGATGGTATACCACTGCCAGGTAAATTGGATCCAAAAAAATACGACAAGCGTCGATTTCAATGCCGAAACATAACTATTTACCGAAACGGGGCGGGCATAAAATAGCGACACGCTGATAAGTTCCCTGATAAGAAGGTAAGCGAGTCTGTGTCCTGATAGTATGTTCATAGGGAGAAAATAGTCCCTATAAATATATCAATACTCACCGTAATCCTGCCGAACCCATCAGGGCTTCTCCGAATCTCTCGGCCAATGTAGTAGGAATCTGCCTTTAGAAATTTCTAACACTAAAAGAAATTACCCAACGCTCTAATAGCAGTGAAAAAGAGTCGCCCTCCCAGCTACTCTAGTGGATAACGGGTGTATCATTGATGTATGTGGTCCTGGATTCAACTCCCGGTGAGAGCACAAAAAAATTTGCGATCGTTCACTTTCATTAATCATCTGTTTACTTTAGTCTAAACGACATAACCGTGGGACGTTACAAAAACTTTTAATGCATCTGATGATTTCCTGGTATCGTGATGCAAATAAATTTTCTCGGGATATCAGCGAGGTGATGTGTTCGTTGTGCAAAGTCTCGAGAACAGACATTGTTCTCATGATACTGACCCTGATGATGAGAACAACGTCTGTTTTTGAAACTTTGGACAACGAGCACATCACGTGATTGATATCCCGAGAAAAGTTACTTGCAGTAACAAAGATGGAATAAATATCACGCAGGCTGTCACCAGATTAAAAAGTGAACGCCAAAATCTGATAATGATTATGAATCACTTTTGCACAGTTCATATTTGCACCATAAGTATTACTGTATCAATTGATATTGAAGTGACTAAAGGCAGAACACTTACAAAATCTGTCAGCTTGAAAAGCTTCGGACTCCGAGACTCTGTAGAGAAATTTGTTTCTCGTTTCAGCATCGTATCAGTTCCTCTTTTAGTAGGTGCTGGCATGGAACAACTGCTTTCTATAGTTTCAGATCGAACTGACACTGAGTCATCTGGTGTTGACACTGATGGTGAAGCAAATGAGAGGACCGTCATCTAGCACATCATAAATTTCAACTGTGTTTGTTTTTACAAATTCCTTAAATTTTGCTAAGAACTTTGCACGTTTCCCTATTTTAAGAATTAACTGAGTAATTAGTTCATCAGTTAATGAATTAAATGCTGCTTCGTCGATTTCCTGTTCTGAAATGTAGATTGAAAGTTTATAATTAACCAGATATTTACTGAATATCAAAAAATAATTATACAATGGTGAAAGCATTTAAGTTTTATTACACTACCAAGCGAAATTTGATATGTTATGCGATCATGTGCCATACAAAGGGTATAGGAAGTTGCTCACCCCAGTTTTTTTTTTTTTTTGCTTTACAAAAATGGGTGTATTTGGGCTAAGCTCCAAAAATGGTCCTGGTAACTCCATACTTCAGCTTCATACTGCAAAAGTTACAAGGGTATTGAAGCAACAAGAATTTCAGAGCATTTTTAACTCATGTAAATCATTTTGTAATTTGGTACATAACGGGTACTTATGGATAACAATAAGTCTAATGCTAACCGATTGTTTTCAAAGACTAATGTACTTCTCACAAACAATAAAATGTTCTATGCAGAAATCATAGCCTGTCTCCTCTCTCTCTCTCTCTACAATTAGAATGAGCAAATTTGCTTTGTCAGGTACGGTAACTTTGTAAAACAAAGGCATATAAATGTGTATAAAACAAATAGTATAGTTTTATTAGATTATTTGCTGAAATAACATGCATTATGTATGCAACTAAGCAGCTTGGTTTGAAAAACAGATATATTCATAAGTTTATTACCGTAAATAGTGATCACCATATGCAAAGTATTGTCTCTTGGTACATCAAAGCTCGTGTCCCTTCCATCTCCTATTCATAAAACAGAAATCAGTGGATAATACATTAAAATTACCTACATGTAGATATAGTGCATAGACATATATTGCATCATTTGATTGCCATTTCCAATCATGTGAATCAAGAAAAATCGCCCCAGAAGTTGAAAAATAAAACCTTTTATAGCCTATACAAAAAACAGATAATGCCTTCTAGCTAACTTGTTTTGTCATTGCATGTAATTTCTTTTATGGTGCCCACACGAATCATAAAAAAGGAGCAATTTCACTGAAAAAAAATTATAAGAAATTCAGGAGACTTGCAGGTGCAATGTCCCCCGATACATAATGTCCCTGGAGTAAGCAGTTTCCCCTATTGCAGAAGTTACCAACAAATATAATTCACTTTCACTCAATGCTCAACCACCTGTTTTCTAATCTACGGATGATGTGTTGCCAGTACCACGGGAAATTAATGTATCACATAACTATTAGTCTAATGCTTAATTTTAGCTTTTCACTTCATTGTTGTAAGAAATATCTCTGAAAAATATTGACTATCATGCAATCGTAAAGAAATGAACAGGGCAATGCAATGGCAACGAATCTTGAAATGGCAGTATTTTAATTCAACAGTCCAATGTGAGTTTTTATTTTTCGCTTCTTCAAAGTAGTCGTGCCCGACATGATATTACAGTAAACATGTGCATATTTTCGACTATCCCACTTGCATCCTTTCAGCCTTTATGATTAACATGACTATAAGTTACTACTCTAACCGTTGGTGCGAGTTAGAGAGTTAATATATATGGTACTACTGTATACTCAGTACCAGTACTCAAGGTAAATAACGATTTTTTTAAAAAGAGAAACTTATTTATTTTGGTTTCACTTACTTATGTAACAGTAAGTGTTAAGAATAATTTACGGCATGGGAGGTAGATAGTTTTATGAAACAGGTGGAAACATTACAAGTGTAGTATTAAAACAACAGAACTCGATTCCCTTCAGCTTTACGATGTGTACACGAGTTAGGTAGCTGACGATGTACTTGCACATTTAATAAGAACTTAATTCTTGGACTGTATTGTCATTGTACGTAAACATCCTAGAAATCACTTTGCGCCATGTTGCGTAATGCGTTGCAGTACACTTTTCAATTTTGCTCCGTTTTTCGTTCCGTCACTCCGCTTTCTTTTTAGATTTTTTTATAACCAATTTGAACGTCCACCACTTTGGCTTCCTTTCAAAACTAATCTTCCAGTTAAAATAATCCAAAACCTTTTTATTTCGCCGAAAATTGTTCACAAAAATAAATCCGTGCCATCCACTGTGGATGCCACTTTTCAAGGCGCCTGTCTCACAAAGAAGTTTACATGGATTGGCTGATAAATCTCGACAATAGGATGAGCATATCGTGATTTAAGATGAAAAATACTGACCAATTAACTTTTGGCATCTGATAATCCTTCGTTTACGTCAGATGATGCGTGTAGAAGAAAGTAATGTTCGATTTAAAGGATTGTTTGAGAATTTATGTTAAGATGGCCGAAAATATAGAAATTAGAAATTACTAAAATTTACGTAGAAAATTATAAAACTCTTATACGGTGTAGTCTGATTTTGCACAATAATACTCAATGTTACATATATGTAACACCCCATAGATTACAGGGAAAATGTAAGTTTGTGGAAAATAGTATATGCCAGATATAAGACATGAAAATAAGCTAGTTTTATGAAAAATATTTTTGCCTGTATATCACACTTTGGGTATTGCAGGGATAAATTGGCTGGACATCGGCAATTCGGTACCAGTTTTTCCCCTCCATGTAGCGGACCGTCATCGTCGGGGAGGGGGTGGAGCTGAGAGGGCAGCTTCATCATTCACTTACCTGTCACCTCTCATCTTCATCTTTTGCAAGCCCTCTCAGCCGCGAATACCGCTGCCGGACTCACGGGAGGTTGGTAGGAGTCGGGAAGAGGAAGGTCTAGTGGACGTCTTCCTCCACTTGAGAAGGACGTGCACCCACCCGGCCTACTGTTGTGTGCGTCCAGTGTTTCTGTTGTCCGGAATATTTAGTCTTTGAAAATATAACACAAAAACTCGAAAAAATAACAATAATATAAAAAATGAGTAAAATTTAAAAAATACAAAAAAATCCGCACCTTTTTGTTTTGTTCTTCCTGGGCTGGTGGGGTCTATCTTTTGGTTGGCCAGGTTTCTCTTCTTTTGTTTCACCTCTTCCTTTTCGGGGGCCACGCGTTTTTGTCGACGGGAATGGTTTTCTTGCACTCCCATTCCCCTTGACCTTTCAGCCTTGACTCGAGCCGTGACCCGAGTAGATGTTTGACCCGACTCGAAGCTTAAAAGCTCGACCTGACCCGTAACACGAGTACATCTGACCCAACTCGACCCGCGACCCGTTTGAGAGCACTAGTACTAATATACTAAAATAAAAATTAAACTGTTAATGGCAAAAATAGCTCTTTCCAAGAAACGGGGAAAAGGGCTTTTCCTAGTACCTGCAAATGTCTTTCGTTGTACCGTACATGTTTTAAAAGATATTAGAAACACGAACAAAGAAACAGATTTTCAAAATTTTTCACAATGTTTAAGAGGGAAAGCTTTCCTTTTATTTTAATGTTTGTTTGAAGCAAGTGCCGCCCATCATTCAGTGTTATCTTCTTGTTCCGTATCGCTTTGTTCAGCTGATGTACACTGTTCTTTGTCAATTTGTTCTAAGTTGTTATAAAACGAGTGGTGGATGGGTGGAATAAATTCCAGTAGGCTCCACAAATCCTTTATTTTCTCTAGAGTTAATCATCTCCCTTGCGGATACAGGACAGGCAATGCTAGGTTCCCAAGATTAGTTGGTCGTCCTTTCAGGCTTTTATTCAAATTTACAGACATGAATGGTTCCAAGTCATTGTGAGTATACTTAAACTCCAAAACACCTGGATTTTCCCTTCTGAATCGCATGACCTCCATACGAAACAATTCTACCCTCTCTCCAATTTCGTTGGTTTTCCTGTTCACCATGTGTTCAGCAAGCACAGCCGTAGTTTTGAAGTCTTGCTTCTCCATCTTAATGACTTCAAACTTGTTTTTCTTAACTATTGCACTTGAAATTAATTCATGCCATTGGTTGTAATGATAGATATCAGGGTGATATTTCAATTTTCGCTCTATGTCAGCAAAATCACTAGCATTGGGCAAATAAGAATGTCCAGGTTCAACAAACTTACGAGTCACCTCCTTGATCTGTAGGGTTGGGTTTTCTACAATGTACATCCACATGGCAGCCATTTTTTATTGCGATTCTGGCCACCAAAAGAATCCGACCAGGCCACAATCTTCTTTTTCGTGCCATGTTTTTGTAACTGTTTAACACACATGAAGCTACTTCTTGTGCACCTGTTGTTCCAGTACTCTCATCCCAAACACACATTGTACCTATTTGTGCAGAAAAATCATGAACTCCAAAATTATAGCATGAAAGTTGTCGTTTATAATATACAATAACAGTTGTTAATCTAGGTAACGGCATGACTTTCTGAAGATCAAACGATATTACTAGAGGTCCATTTTCGGATTTAATAAGAGCCTGATCCGATTGCAGATTACCGCGGGCTAATTCTACTTTTCTGAGATGAAGCTCTTGTTGCTGCTGTACTTTCTTACATTTTTGAAGATCCTTTTCAGCTTCAGTGTTACTAATTTGTATTTTTAACCTGTCACCAATCTGGCACATGTCTTTACGTGGTGGCTTAAAACATAGATTAAAATCTCTTTTAAACACCTTTTCGTACAATGACTCACTTGGTACTCTTTCGAGTAAATTGTTCGCTTCTACATGTTTAATGTACAGTCTAGACATTTCACTAAGGTCAAGTGTTGTGCTCAAGAAATACCTCTCTTGAGAATCTTTTCTACAATAATGGCTACGAAGAGTGGGGAAACTTTGAATTGCCACTTCGTTACATTTAATTTTTTGGACTTCTCCATCTCTCAACTGCCTTGAACTCAATAATTAAACAAGAATAATCCAATCTATAGTGAGGATTTGATTTGAATTTTAGTTGAAACGATCCCAATTTGAATAAGTAACTGAATCAATCATATATAATCAAACAACGTTAAATACATTAAAATATATTCAATTTAATTCAAAATTCAATCTTTACACATTTTTATTTCAATATTTTTTACATTTTTTAATTTCACTATGGCCATAGTAAAATTTATATTTGCACTAATAATTTAATTTAAAATTTAATAATACTAACAATATTAAATTGATAAATTTGCGTAATTACTAACTCATTTTAGAAAAACTTCAATTCTATTCAACAAAAAGAAAATTCAATTTTAAGGATAAAGCAAGGACTTTGATTTTCGTCTTCAACTCTATCTAGGGTTCTTCTAACTCATTAAACTTTTACTTCTGACGCATGGGATCGACGGTAAGATTCTGGTGTGTCATTTTCATCAGAAACCAGTATCGTATTTGGAGTTAGAAAACTCCTTACCACAAACGGACCATACCATTTATCTTCTAAGTAGTTTGCGATTTTCTCCTGTAATGAAGACTATACATGAGTCTTTAGTAGCACTCTATCACCAATATTAAAATTTACTGGGTTTATTCTTTTCAGCATCAACTTCCGCCTTCTACTCCAACTCTTCTCCATATTTACAATTGTTTTATTCCACAATTCAACAGATGACTTGCCTCCATGATCTGAACTTACGATGTTCCATCGGTTATCTAATGGTGTTGAATAAGGATGTCCGTAAAACAATTCGATTGGACACATCTTCAGCCCCTCATGTTCACTAATATTCAAGGTAAACTCTAATTGAGGAATAAGGTTGGACTACAGGTGTTGTTTCTTCGATATATAGACACGCAATGCCGGATTTAGGGTCTTAATAAATCTCTCCGCTGCATTTTCTCCCGGGTTAAAAGGACTGAGTCTAAGATGACGAATTCCCAATCCAAACAGAAATGTTTTAAATGCCTCTGACACAAAGATGGATGCATTATCTGTCGATATGGCCATTTTTTTGCTACTACAATTGATTTGACATTCCTCAAGTTTTGCAATACAACGAAGGGACTGGCATTATCTTCCCCAAATCAAAATGAATTTATATCCTTGAGAAGTCTTGAGAGCACCTACTATATCGAACAACCAATGGGCGTTAATCCTTTTGCTGAATTCAGAAACCAGATGTCCCATCATCTTTTGATTAATTTCTTTCGATTTTTGGCAGACATCACAAGTTGATACAGTCTCTAACGTCATCTTTCATGCCGAGTGTGAAAATAGACTTTATCAAGTCATTGATCCAAATTAAGAAAGGTTGTGGACTGGGAATTTTCAGCCGTTCCGTGCCACACCCAGGCCGTTGAGCGTTGTGTGAAGGTGGTCACAGAATCGTCCCAAATGGTATGTGGTTCCCAGAGAGGAGACGGATTCATTCGTGCAAAACTTGCTAGTCAGGCGGCAATTCCGAAGTTTGATCACAAATCTGACTACAGTGCAAACTAAAAACTAATGAACTATGAACGTGAAGAACTGAGTTGTCAAATAAGTGGGTTTTGGTGACTTTTTTGGTTTTTCGGCAGTTCTGAGAAACATAAAGATATTCATTGACGTAGCTGATTTTTTTTACTGTTGCTAAATACTATTAAAATTGAATTCATTATGCTGTCGAAAGTTGTTTAATGTAAAACTTTTAAGAAATAAAATTAGTACCAAAAAGAGGATTTTGAAAATTTGTCAAAATTGGGTTTTTGGTAAAATGTCATTTTTTGGCAGTTCTGAGGAACCCAAAGATATTCACTGATATAGCTGAAATTTTTTGCTGTTGCTAAAGACTATTAAACGTGAATTTTAATTGCTGTGGGAAGTTGTGTAGTGTAAAACTTTCATGAAATAAAAAATTTAAAGAAACGTGTTCGGATTTTATTTTCAGATTTTTGGCAGCTCTGAGGAACCTCAAGATATTAACCGATTTCGTTGAAATCTCGCAGACGTTGTTTTGAGGTCATAAGGCAAGTTTGCCGCGCCATCGGAAGTCGATTCATCAACTTCCGATTTTTTCGGCCCACCCTAACATGCAAGACAATTGTTCGACGATCTTAAAGGATATTCTCTCAAAATGACCTGAGTGATTCAAAGTTACTATTATCTCCTGGTTCGTTGAAACATTTAATCCGGGCGGAGCATTTACCACCTTTCCATGAGTCTTACGAATAAATTTCTCTAATCCACAAAGCTGCACTAAGTCCAGTCGAACAATGTTGAAACTTGAACCTCCATCCACACAAATGTCTGTTAAATAATTATGAATTTTATCAACCACAAAGGAAGCGACGGTATTATCCATTTCACTAGGAATAGTATTAACTAATGCATTAGGTGCATTCAATTGATCAGACCTTTCATTCGGAACCTTGTTTTTTTCCGTGAACCTGAGATTCAACTTTCAAACGATTCGTTACATTAGTAGGGTAAGAATTAACTAACCTTTTTGTCAAATAAAAATTTTGATCACTCACTGGCAATTCTGGATTTTTCAAACTCTGATTATGATTTGGCATTACTAAATTAGCCTTTTTCCGAGAAAGACCCATCTCCCTATTATATTCCAACTGATTTGTAAAATTTAATTCATGTCTGTGAGCGATATCCATTAACTCGGATCTAGTAGCTGGGATATAATAATTCAACATTTTATATCTATGATTTGGTTTCATTCCACCTATTACAATATTAACCATGTCTAGTTCTCTATCCATAAAATTCAATACATTCATAACAATTACTATGGATCTTACATACTGTTTAACTGATTCAGACAGGCGTTGATATCTATAAATTCTATCAGAAATCAATGAGTGCAATGCAACTGGGGTAATAAAATTATTTACAAGCCTAGATTTTAACTCAGTCCACTGTACTTGATGATTTATGGCAAACAGAATTTCTTTCAATAACGAACCTTCACATTTCCCGATAAGAACAGACAGAATCATGCTCAAAGAATAACTAGTATCCATTAGAGTTTCATCAATTTTTGCTAATATTTCAAAAAAAACTAGCAAAGTATTACTGCCATCAGTTGTTTTAACTTCCTTGAATTTTGCCTCCAGAAAATCATTAGTTCTTCTAAATGTATTCTGCATAAGAATATTATGCTCAACATTCGAAGATTCATTATCACTAGGCAAAGTTGGCAACCCTGTTACTAAATTGTCACACATTTGAGTTTTCTTAGGCGGATAAATATACCGCGGATGTAATGAAGTCTTTGGAAATGAATTTCTGATTTGGGCAACCCTTCTGTAATAATCTCTAAGATTCAGATACCTTGATGGAACCTCATTTTTATCACGACCTGGATCTCCAAAATTTGGTGAGTTCCTATAATCACTGGAACTAGAACTTCTTAAAGGCCCATTAAATGTAACCTGCCTCTGATCTCTAAAAGATTCATTCAAACTCCCAATATCAACAAATCTACTAAAATTGTATTCATCCGCCAGTTACTGCAAACTACCCCCACGCTCCAAACTATTATTTCTCATAGCTAATTGCCTGATTTGAAAACTACCTTGAGTTGGCGGAGCCAGTGACATGTTCAATTGTCCAAAATCAGATCTAGTATCTGTTTCCAGATTTCCGGTTCAATCTAATGTTATCAATTCTGTATATTGATCCGGAATATCATACTCTGTCGGATTACACATATTTAATATTATCAAACAATAAATATATAAAGGTAACATAATTAATATAAATATGATACATTAAAAAATATAACACTAACTACGGACGCTACTGCGACCCAGATCTTAGACCAAATGGAAATAACCCTAACAATCCCTTGCTTCATCTTATATCAAATTTATCAAACATACCATTAATTCAACAATAAACAATTAATTTTAATAGCAGATCCATAATGAAAATCTTTAATGCAATGAATTTGCGAAACTCAAAAAATAATAATAACGTGACAACTTTTTTTGCAAAATACTTATAACAAAAAATTAAAATTAACTAACCGGACATGGATTGAAAGAATTTGTAACGCCCCCATCCGCAGCCTATCGGACAAGGTGGGGAGACATCAATCCAACCATAGCCGCAGAAGAGGCTTTATTCGAGGAAGCAACCAGAAAGCGCAACTGTTATTTTTAGTTCGGAAATCCAGAGGTTATATAAACACACAAATTACTATAAATTTTATGAGCAAATGACAACTCAACACTTTCAGGACAAATCTTTTTTTATTACAATAAACTACAATTATTTTGTGATTTTCCTCCCTGCCAAGTCAGATCTGGATCCCATCAAATATTGTGTCATGTAGTCCCAAGAATGAAATTAATTTTAAAAAATTACAAGTTTTGGGTACAAGACCGCCACCTTTTCTCCCCTGGATTTACCGAGTATAATCGCATTAAATCTTGTAATACAATTCTTGACAATTCTAACGAAATGGAAGCCGAAAACACGACCCACATTAACAAATAATAGACACAAATAAGACAAACTACTAGAAAAATGAAAAGTAGCTCACCTTTCAATTGCCACCTTGTTACCTTTATTTTTTTTTTACTTCTCCAGCTTTCAACTGCCTTGAACTCAATAATTAAACAAGAATAATCCAATCTATAGTGAGGATTTGATTTGAATTTTAGTTGAAACGATCCCAATTTGAATAAGTAACTGAATGAGAAAATGGGACGTGCACCCACAATTATCCACATTCATAAAAAATCAGAAATAATTATGAAAATACTACAATTCTGAGGTTCTGAGTAGTGCCAAAACACTTCTCTTTCTTTTAACTTGTTATTAGAATCAGAGAGAGCTAAGCCAAGCCTCCCTTCCAGTCCTTTCACCAACTTTTCAAGCAACACTAAATTCACACGATCTTGAAAAATAAGCAAACACTCGTAATACCGCACAAAATTTAATATTAGAATTACCATAATCTTCACATACAAGGATTATTCTTATTTCACTGCAGTTATCACATACACTTCTACAGACAACGACTTCAAGTATAAGAAATTCAAAGCGAAGCCTCAACGTTCACTTCGATTCTAATCCCATTCAAACAGCGACACAATCCGGATGTTCCTCGATGGAAAAATCCTACCCAAGTCAGCTTGTCGAGGCAAGCTGCTTGCGTTCGTAAGGCTCTGACCATGCGCAAACGCCTACCAGCGCAAGCCAAAACCTTGAGGCTCTTGATTCTGAATTGACAGGAAATATTACAAGCGATATTTCTTTCTTTTTCTCCTATTTTTAAAAGTAACTTTTTTAACATTGAAGTTTTTGTCTCCTTCAACACAAATACATATATATCGGATGCTTCCTTCCGATGGAAGCCACTCACTGTAGTTGAAGTTGTCGCACGTTTGTCAGCAAGAGATGATAACCCACAGATATTCTCCGATGTTGTTGTAGAATGGGCAATTAATCCTGATACCTTCCCTCGCATTTCAGGCGCCTGAGAATGCACAATACTGACAGTGGTTTTACAGAGTATCCT
>NW_027657686.1:0-21677 GCF_964235325.1 Thermobia domestica | reverse complement strand
GTGGATAGACTGTAACTAGGAAAGCAGAAGCCTGCATATCATATTATTTAACAGTTGAAAGTGAACTGTCATTTTAAGTTTGATTTTGATCAGATGAGTGCAGTTCAACTCGTCGACAATTGTGAAGATTCTCGAGGTTAGGGACCATCCATTTTGTGCTTTGTAATGAAAATGGCTGCAGCCAAACTTCTCTGATCTGAATGAAACTTGGCATGATGATACATCTTGACCTGCTCTACAAGTTTATTTAGTATTTTCCGTTGCGCAGGCTTTTGCTTCTCCAGGTTCTCCCATGGAACTGAGAAACGTATTCAGTCGAACTTCTGCGGTAAGTCAGTATATCATCCTGAGAAGTTTGATCGAGATAGCAGAGGTTCGACTATTCGTTTTTCAATTCCATGTGATATTACAACACGGTGAACTAAATTTATATAGAAACACTTTGATTTTGTTTTGTTTTTTGCTAGCATTAAACTGAGAAAATGTTATTCAATAGACAGAGAACACCACTCAAAGAAAAGTACATCATAAGAATATATATATGGTTGCTGTGGTTCTCGGTTTAATTTGCTAGTTAAGAAACTTGCTCTAAATAAGTACATCTTACAGGTGAAAAACTAAGCCAGGCGATAGAATTAAATATAAAGTTATACACTTTTATTTTACGTTTACTAGTGTTGGGTTACTACTGTAAAATAAGTCAGTATATATGAAAGATAACTGTATTAGGTACTATTTTCCACCGGCGGTGTATTCTTGCATAGTGTACTTAATGTTTACAAGCGGGGCGCTACTAGTATGGATGCATGACAAGTGCTATTGAAACTCGAAAACTAACTGGTTTCCACTACCCTTGCTTATACGTATACCCGCGTCGCCTTCGCTCCTGTTCACTTTGGACGCACATTCTTGCTATCGCTCAGGCCCCCAGCTTTCTCCTGTTTTGGCTCCCTTAAATAGTATTCGTGCTTTTTATTGGCCACCTGGCAAAGCACTTGTAATGATTTTACACCAGTAACTCTAAAATACATGTGTATTACTTTATTTAATTCTGTCGTCTGCAGAATTTTTTTTTTTTTCGTACAAATATGCCTTTTCATGCAGAACACTGAATTTTGCCTGTAAATTTTTGAGAATATGCTGTGACGAAACTTGAGCACCGTTCTTCTTTTCTTTCTTATCACGAGTCTTCTTTAGCCTAATGAGCACAATCATCACACGATAACGACTATTCTTTTCATTTAACTTGTAAACAAGTTGAACTAATAATAATAATTGATGTACAAAGGAGAAGTGTCCTACATATTTGAGGTAAAAAATAAAATAAATATACTTCTACTTCATCCGTGTTTACAAAGTTAAATGTTATCGATTTACAAAAAATGGTCACCTATCCACACACTGACCAGGCTCGACACTGCTTGACCATACATATTAAAACATCGGTCCCACTGAATACACAAGTAGTAAGCACATTCACATAAAAATAATTAGGATTACAGTATATAAAATGCGTTAATTAAAATAGCAAATGCCTTACCTTATCACAGGCGATCCAAAGCCACTGCACATCATCTGCTACGCACACTATATTCCTCCAATATTTCACTCACTTCCTATATCACGCAACAGAAAATATTAATAAAATTCACTTAGCAACATTTTCATTTTTAATCAACAATACGTATAACAATTAAGAATAAAATTAATTGTGAGCACATTGTTATAATTAGAATACTGTTTTTATTCGTTTACAAATATGGGATTAATATAGAGCTGGCAGCAACAATATATACAACTCATCCTGTATGTATCGTAAATCCTAACTTGAGAAGACATCTCTGACGCAAACAATGAGACAAGAAATCAAATACTATATCCGACACATTTGGGGTTTATTGAACTTCAATGTTGGAAGATACCACCTTGTCGGTAGTACAAATGTAATATCC
Organism: Thermobia domestica; assembly: GCF_964235325.1. Lineage (NCBI taxonomy): Eukaryota > Metazoa > Arthropoda > Insecta > Zygentoma > Lepismatidae > Thermobia > Thermobia domestica. The sequence continues at coordinate 19,725 of NW_027657686.1, read as the reverse complement.
TTACAACACGCGGAACTTTTGCCAGGCATATCTAGGAATTTGGGAAGATTAATTGATATCCTTAATGTGCAATGTATGATTATGACGCATTGTTATGTACACGCAGACGGAACCAGGACAATCTATAGATGACATTTGCACTGTGTTTGGACAATTTGTTCGCAGAAAATAACCGTTTTTGTCTATGAATACTTGAGAACATGGAAGGTATGAGATATACATTTTATGCGCAAATATTATAATACAAATCATTGTTAGTTTGGTGGATGCGTGAAAGAAAGAAAAGGAGTAGATTTTTGCAGACGTCCGGATATAAAGCGAGAACTGAGAATACGCATCTATAACATCTATTTTCTTTGTGTTAATGATATCGATGAACTAAACGGGGAAACTAAAATACAACTGTTTGCAGTATAATTCGAAGTATAGTCAAGTGCAGAGGCGTACTCACGGGGTGTCCACCGGGTGCGGACTCCTCGCAAAAGTTCCTAAGTGAACATACATTTGCAGACTTTCTCATTAAATGTAGTTATTAACAGGGAAAATATTGATGTATCATCAATATAAATCTGATCTTACACTTCATCTGTACTCTGTCTGTATCATGTTTTTGTGAAAAAGTAAGTGGAATATTTATCGTGTTTTCGAATGCAGAATAATAGTATATAGACATAGTGGCTTGTAGTATTGGAACCTTGCCCCCCGAAGCTTGGATCCCTTAGAAGAAAAAAAAATGCATGCGCGCCTGGTGAAATGGTTAACGAATTCAGTTCACTCGATGAATCGACAGATAGTAATACACATTTCGACAGATCGACAGCATTCGACAGATACAGACATATGAAAGTAGCACAAGAATTAGGCGAAAGTCCGTGCGTTTCCTCAATTCACGTAGGAAACAACAGAAAATATCAACTACCATAAAATAATCCGTATATATATTTAATTTATTTGGAATAAAATAAATATAGAAACAACCTGTTCATACATAACTACGGTAAGTGCGTTAATTGCTAACGTAAGAACAAATATGAAACAAGGCACAAAATAAAAAAGAAAAATAAAGTTAAAGGGAATAAATATTTAGGCTTGATTGTCATTCGTATTAAGAAGCTGGGTAATAAAATGTTAAAATCTACAGAAAATTATGAAATTAAATCAGGATTTGAAATAAAAGTCTATACATTGGAAGTAGGCCAGGGAGTTTGCAAGGCAGATGTGTGCGACACGCGTTACTTTATAGATTCCCTTCATTGAACTATAGTAAGCAGTACGAAGATGGTACTTTGCGTATAATCACAGGAAGGATTGAAGTTAATTACCATGGTAATATAATTATTTATTGATAAGTATTTCCATGTTAAATTATGAAAATTATAAGCACAAGGAGGGTGAAAAAGTAGTGTGACCGACTTAGCAATGACTGAAACATAAAATAGAAAAGCGAATAAAAACAAATGCCTTTTGAGTTATGTGGAATAAAGTTTCTTCTAGCCAGTAAGGAAGAATAGGATCTGGTGCATTCATTGAATACCTGAAAAAAATCGTTTATCAAAATAGAAGGAAACACACTTATCGTTGTGGCAACTACGAACTTCTGTTTACCTCAGCCCGCCTCAGCAAGTGCTTTCTATCCGGTCCGCGCTCCGTAACCAAACTCAACGCTGCCTGCTAGCGAAAATTTCATTCTTCAGTATCGTTGAGTTTATTGCAGAAAGCAATGGCAGATACGGCATCAGCACCTGCAGCCCCGGCACAGGCTTCTCCTAAGAAGTCTGCAAAGCCTAAGAAACCAAAAACAACACCTTCTCATCCAAGAACATCAGAAATGGTGAACAACGCCATCAAGAATTTGAAGGAAAGGGGAGGAAGTTCACTGCAAGCTATTAAGAAATACATCTCTCAGAACTACAAAGTGGATGCCGAGAAGCTTGCTCCATTTATCAAGAAATACTTGAGAAGTGCAGTTGCTTCTGGGTCTTTGGTTCAGACCAAGGGAAAAGGTGCATCTGGATCGTTTAAGCTTAGTGCTTCATCGCTGAAGGAGAAGCCTGAAGGTGGATCTTCAACCAAGGCGAAACGATCAGCATCAAAGGAGAAGAAGCCTGCGAAAAAGCCAGCAGCTAAACGTCCCAAGAAGACTGGTGAAAAGAAAAAGGCTGCTGCTCCCAAACCTAAGAAATCACCATCTAAAGTGAAGAAGGCAAAAACTCCCAAGAAGCCAAAGGCCCCGAAGCCAAAGAAGGCTACAGCAAAACCGAAAAGTGCTAAGAAGGCTGCACCAAAGAAGAAGTAAATGTGTCAGTAAATCATCTGACATTTTAAAACGGCTCTTTTTAGAGCCATCAAATACTTTGAGAAGAGTAAAATTGTGCTTTTCCTATCATTATCACATGTTCATTCATAGCAATGTATAGTATACACGCAAGGGACTTTGAGTTTTCTTTTTAACCGAAGCACTTCTTGATGTAAGTGCTTTATAACAGAGGGGAATTGAGGGTGGGGAAAGAAAGCTTTCACGGGTGTCAAGAATGGTGTACTCGAAAAAAAATGGGGAACACATTACGTAATGTCAATTTGTGATCACTTACTTTTTCCTTGTTCCTATCTTCAAGTAGCGAAACAGTACAGAAAACGCACTTAATGCATTTGTTAGAAAAACTTTTGCAGGCTGACTGGGTTCGATTCTCGGTGGGAGCTCAAATGTTTCGCATTGCACGTTAATAAGTAGGTCCACGTTTGAAACAGCCTTGCTGCTGAAAGGGACACTAAACTAAAATCAACTCTTTTCAAGGCTGGGGTGAAAGAAATGTTCGAACTTATTACAACTCGTGAAAGTGAAGTAGACTATGTTTCAATTTAACGTCGTACTATTATGATTTTTATGATAAAGGAGACGGGTGATTACGCCTAATGAATGATGGAAATACTGGTGTAATGAGAAAGTGTTAGGAAAAGGGAACACGCTAATAACCACGGATACCGTCTTATAATTCGTAATATTGCTATAAAGAAAAATAGTAACACCAGCAGAAATGTAGGTGTACAATTGAACTGATGTTAAGTACAAACAGACACTTAAAGAAAGTTTAGTTTAACGTTTGCATTCAACAGCAGCGACCTCTGACAAAATAATATTACTTTTGCTACCTTGGAAGAAGTACATATTTCGCCTGCGAGTTCTATCAGATTAATAACGTTGAGAAGGGCAAACAGTGGTTGAATCGAAGTTAAGTTATGCAACATATGGCAAAATCGAACCCTTGACCACATAAAACGAAGATAATCAATCGGTAAACATAGGGGAAAACTAAAGAATATACTTGAAAGATAGGATGATATACGAAACGACAGGAAAACGAAGGTAGATGTATTAACTATGCAACATACGGCGTGAGAATTTAAAAAAAAAAGATAACAAGTATGGACAAGATCCTTGTTAGGATAACAGCATCTCTAAGTAGTGTATTGGTCCTAAAAAGGACCGTTTTTGAACTCAGTGCCAGAACTTCAAACTTAAGCACGTTCCCCACGGATGCGGCGAGCAAGCTGAATGTCCTTAGGCATGATTGTGACTCTCTTTGCGTGAATAGCACACAAGTTGGTGTCTTCGAAAAGCCCTACAAGGTAAGCTTCACTTGCCTCCTGTAAAGCCATGACAGCTGAGCTTTGGAAGCGAAGATCTGTCTTGAAATCTTGTGCAATTTCTCGGACGAGTCGTTGGAAGGGCAGCTTGCGGATGAGCAATTCAGTGCTCTTCTGGTAACGACGAATTTCTCGGAGAGCCACAGTACCAGGCCTGTAACGATGGGGCTTTTTCACTCCACCGGTAGCTGGAGCACTCTTTCTTGCAGCTTTGGTGGCAAGCTGCTTTCGAGGAGCTTTGCCTCCAGTAGATTTCCTAGCTGTCTGCTTGGTACGTGCCATTGCAACTGTCACGACTTGTTTCAAATAATTGCGCGCTGAATGAAGTCAAGTTATATAAAGAGCAAAACCGTTAAATCAAGCTATTTCTCATTGGATAAAGTCAGTCGAAAAGGACAGTTCTCATTGGCTTAGACACGTTTTGTGTTTTTCCTCCGTGCTTTCCCTGCATGATCGAAGGAACAAAACCACGAGTCTTGGGCTGCTTGGGCTTGTATTTCTCGTGTGTGGTGAGCGAAGCAGTAACATATCGAAATGACAGGACGTGGAAAAGGAGGCAAGGGTCTTGGCAAAGGAGGTGCCAAGCGCCACCGTAAAGTTCTTCGTGACAACATCCAGGGTATCACCAAACCCGCTATTAGGCGTCTTGCTCGCCGTGGTGGTGTGAAGCGTATCTCTGGTCTCATTTATGAAGAGACCCGAGGAGTATTGAAAGTATTCCTGGAGAACGTAATCAGAGATGCTGTTACATACACAGAACACGCCAAGAGGAAGACAGTGACAGCTATGGATGTTGTGTATGCCTTGAAGAGGCAAGGAAGAACCCTGTACGGTTTCGGAGGTTAAGTTGGGGTTCCTCCTATTTTGGATATAAAATTGGCATAAACGGCTCTTTTCAGAGCCAACAAATTTATATAAAGGGAAAGATTTACTTTGTGCGATTTTCTGTTAGATTATAAGAATTCGTGTAACTACATTAAAGCCTTTTGATGCACACTAAATTACAGACGTAGAGAGATTAATTTGAGAAAATCATACGTTTTTTTTTACATTATGTACGTTCATGTATACGTATTCATATCATGTAGCAGTATTAATGCTGGAGAAGGGGTTCTGGTTGGAAATTGGCGATTTGTTGGAAGTAGCGAGCATGAGAGATGCGAAACGCAAGTCGGAATTTCTGTTCTGACAGTAGGATGTACGTATAGAGGCTTATACAACTTCTATACTGTGCTGTGAGGGGCGAATAATGCGTTAGAAACCTGAATCTTGTCCTTTATCTTGTTTACGTGGTCTTGGGTTCGATTTCTTTCTTTTGCGGTAGTGTCTATTGTGATTTACATGTAAATTAATGACACTTCGTAGCGGGTTACTAAAATAAAGAGTAATACAAATATGAGATGTAGGTTAATGCATTGTATACTTCACATTATTTACTAAAGAAAGGCAGTAGTTACAAGAAACCTAGGCTCGCTCGTTGGGCACAGTAGCAAATGAGTTCTGAGATCAGAGAATAAGAGTAGTTGCGTATTACAAACCATATACATATAACACATATCACACAAATATGAATATCGACCTTGCAAAGAATAAATCGTACTTAAGTGTGCATTTAATGTCATTACTATGTTGCAAAAGAAATTTAGGAAAGTTTTCTGATCCGCTCTGTTCATGATGTCATTGGGGCATAGTAATGAACAATAATAAATGTCGAGAACATATTGAACAGAGTAATTTCAGCCAAGCCAACGCAAGAGAGAAACATGAGTGCTTTAAGAATGTTGGAAATTCCTTTGTCTAGCATGAAGTACATGAGAATATGTGGTATGAGGTTTTCTTCCATTGCTGAGAATCTGGGCTCGACTGTCCTGTCCTCTGGGTAATATGAGCCCGATGTACGCAAATATCAAAAAAATGTAGCTAGCGACAATACAAAAGGTAATGATCTTATAATTAATAATGTAGTGGGAACTAAGCACATCGCTGTTTGGAGTATTCTAAAGTTAGTGTGACTTCCTATGGGCTTCAATTACGATCGACGACTACACATATACTAATTAATCGAATAGCAGCGAGAATTTCGAATGAAACTAAGCAACTATCTCAGACACTTTTGATGAGTCTGTATATCGAAAACAATTCATTTCAATCGTAAATCTCCTCTATAAAGGGGTTTGTGGCCCTCATAAGGGCCGATTTGTATGAGATATAGGTCTTACATTTATGCCTTCTTCTCAGTTTTCTTGGGCAGAAGTACAGCTTGAATGTTGGGCAAAACACCACCCTGAGCGATTGTAACTCCAGACAACAACTTGTTTAATTCCTCGTCGTTACGGATAGCTAACTGCAGATGACGTGGAATAATCCTAGTCTTCTTGTTGTCACGAGCAGCGTTGCCTGCCAACTCAAGAACTTCAGCTGCCAGGTATTCCATGACTGCAGCCAAATACACGGGAGCGCCAGCACCAACTCGTTCGGCATAGTTACCCTTTCGCAAAAGACGATGGATTCTGCCTACTGGGAATTGAAGGCCAGCCCTGCTGGAGCGGGACTTGCTCTTTCCCTTGACTTTTCCACCTTTGCCGCGACCAGACATTGTTCAATATTCTTTCGTAATAAGATGAGAGGAAAAATTGCGGCCTCCTTCCTTCCTTCCTTCTGTATGTGACAGTTTTTCCATGTAGGAGTACCGGGTTCCTCCTGGATCCCATACCTCCTATTTGTGCTGTACAAGCATATGAAATAGTACCATTGGTGTTGCGGTCAAAGGGCGACTGTCGCACCTAGAGTGACGTATGTGAATTGTGGCCTGGTCGTTAGCCCTGCTGTAATGATGGAACTAAAGGTTAGGTGGAAAGTTGGAGTCTGAAAGGGATTGGCTGGTTTGTGTTCTTCTTGACTGATGATTGGCTGATAGCTGGTCCAATGTTGTCCGGAGTGGCCCTCATAAGGGTGTGGTCCTGTATGAAGTTTCCAATTCAAATTACGGTTGAGATGGACTGATGTCTTCTATGATTTCACAAAGTATCGTGAGCTTAGTGAGCATGTTGGAGGCTTCTTTGAGACGGGGGAGTCTGCACTTTAAAGCTTGGACGAGTTGAAGAAGTTGTGGATCCTGGAGGATAGCCAGGACATCTTCCAATTTGGGTTCATTACGATCAGGATCAGAACGTGGCAGAGAAGCTCTGAGTTGATTATTTGATGATGTCCTTCTGGAAGAATGTGTCTTGGTAGCATAAGTTTCCGCAGCGGGTTGCGTAGCCGGCATAGCTGGTACTGGTTGGGTGGAGTCAGATGATAAAGCAGGAAAATCCGCCGCAGCTGGGAGCTTTGTGGGTGGATTGCGTCGTGTTGAAACTTTACGCAGAATTGGACAGCCTTGATAATTGCCTGGGTGAGCTCCTCCACAATTCGGACAGGTTGCTGGAGCATCAGCAGGTTTATTGCACTTATATGTAACATGTGATTCAGCACATTTTAAGCATCTTGGAGTAGCATAGCAATACGATTGCGTATGTCCATAGCGCTGGCAGTTGTAACATTGGACGAAAGTCTTTGTCCTGTAAGGTTCAACTCTAATACGGTAAAATTCTATGAAATCGAGTTTATAAATCGATTGAGCTTCTGGTGTCTTCTTGAGGTTGACTAGAAAGAGGGGAAAGAGCTTCCCCCCTTTGCCGGTGAGTTGTTGGACCGAAATCACTGGGTATCCTCTGTTTTTCAAATCTGTCTGGATATTATTCACATCAGTATCTATCGGTAATTGACGAATAACCACTCGGATGAGAGGTTCTTTCTTGATCATTTCGAAGGCATATTGTAGATTGAATGATTTACAATATCTCTTCAGTCTGCTGTAATCATGAACGCTCTGGCAACTAAATTTAATCCTATCAGGATACACTGCGCAGTAAGGTAACTGTTTGCATACCTGGATCGCTCCATGGGTAAGCTTGTAGGCTTTGTCTTTAGGGAATCCATAAATAATAATAGCTTTTGGTTTGCTTTTGATTCGATCAAGAATACAACAGTCAGCACGGGTGCAAGTTTTGGGATCATGGTCTTCTTCATCAGTTTCACAGTCTTCTTCTTGATTGTTGGAGATGTCCATCATAGTGTCTGAATCCCTGGAATGAGTCTCAATGGTGGCGAGAGCATCATAACTGTTTTGCGTAGGTACTGGTGTTGGAATGGCGGTCTTTGGTTTTACTGTTCTTTTGGCCTTTTTAAAAGGACGTTCGTCTTGTTGTTCTATGGAACTTGCGTCTGAGCGAGTGTCATCATAATTATCAGAAGTGATAGCCCTGCTAGGGACATTTTGTTGTGATTTAGTTTTACTTTCCATGGCACAAGTGCGGCCTCCCATGAATCAAGTCAGTTTTGTTACTACTTCAAGCGTGCACCCGAGTGCATCAAATGAAAAGCAAGGCAGTTGGCGCGAATTGAAACACGTACTGTAATTTAAATGAAGTCGATAAATCGGCGGACACATCTAATTTTGCTGAACGAGTGAGTCATCATGCCACCAAAAACTAGCGGAAAGGCTGCAAAGAAGGCTGGTAAAGCCCAAAAGAATATCTCCAAGGGAGATAAGAAGAAGAAGAGGAGGAGGAAGGAGAGCTATGCCATTTACATCTACAAAGTTTTGAAGCAAGTGCATCCTGACACTGGCATATCTAGCAAAGCTATGAGTATCATGAACAGCTTTGTTAATGACATCTTCGAGCGTATTGCTGCTGAAGCTTCTCGTTTGGCCCATTACAATAAGCGGTCAACTATCACCAGCCGGGAAATCCAAACAGCTGTGCGCCTTCTTTTGCCTGGTGAACTTGCCAAGCACGCTGTAAGTGAGGGTACGAAGGCTGTTACCAAGTACACAAGCTCTAAGTAAAAATCTTCTTCAAGATTTTTCATTTCAAACGGTCCTTGTCAGGACCAACACATTATTCGAAAGAGTTAAATCACGAAATTTGCTTCATTCTGTTATGTAGAAACACGTTGAAATCCAATTTCTATATGCTGTTAGTAAAAAAGTAAAGCACATAGCGGAGATGTGTCGTGCTTGTATACGAAAGGCATTTACTCGCCGGAGATCTACACTTAGTCATAATAATTTACTTTTAAAAAGTGGTAATACATTCCGTGTTAAGTATAGTAGTAGGTGCACACGGATCGGAAATCAGGTTATTTTAATGTGCCGTGCAAATAAACAGGCTGTTAGTGTAAGAAATAGTGGGTATAACGCTTAGAATATCGATTAATCGCTATGAAATAATGTTGATAAATTATCTCTTGAAAGTACTATAAAATTAATGTTTCTAGTATTTTCGTACTTGAAGGATAATGAAATTTGAAAAAGAGATGCCAACAGCACCTGGTGTTCCCAGGCGGTCACCCATCCAAGTACTGACCAGGCCCGATGCTGCTTGACTTCGGTGATCGGACGAGAACCGGTATATTCAGCATGGTATGGCCGTTGGCGAATGCATATGGCTTCGAGTGAGTTATTGTAGCTACGTAGGTTTGTCGGTGAATACTCAAAAAGACCAGCGCGTGGAAAGCGTTGCTAATTGTTTTAAGTAATGCATGATTACGAAATTATCGTGGTGAACGATGTGAGAATATTCGTCTTTGTGAAAAACAAAATTAGAAAAAGTATACCAACAGCACCTGGTGTTCCCAGGCGGTCACCCATCCAAGTACTGACCAGGCCCGATGCTGCTTGACTTCGGTGATCGGACGAGAACCGGTATATTCAGCATGGTATGGCCGTTGGCAACTACCTTTTCTTCAATGTCCTGTTAAGGAAGTATGTTTTAAGTAAGAATTGACATTATTAACTATAAAGGCAAGCATATTAACGTCGTTAACATTACTTGGAATATACTAATATTCGAATAAATATTTGAATGTTCGAATGATGAGTGATTCGGATGTTCATAGTGCCACTGTGTCCTATCGAGTTTACTATCACGAACCACGTATGAAATTGTATATAAATAAATAAAAATAAATCCTTTATTAAGTATTGATTACAGGAAAAAGGCAAACTTACATTCTTTAATGTACACAATGAAATGTATGAAAGATATTTTTAAGATATGTTTCACTTACCCTTTATAACGCAAGGTAGTTTTCAGTGTAGCATTCTCTTCAGCTGCGAGATAACGTAAGGCAGATGATCATTCAGTCGTGAAGCACTAAAATGTAATATACATTTTAACTATTATCGATAAGAATTATTTACTGCAGGGATGCAAATAAAGTGAGGCAAATTAGTAAATAAAAACCGATACTGTAACTGATAATATAATTAGTTGTATCTGTATTAGTTGTATATACAGTAATCGCACGATTATCCGCGGAGTTGGATGTTGGCATAATCGCGCATAATCAGCAGTATGAGCAGAAAAGGGAAATGAAATGAAATATTTAGATTTACGTCGCATACTTATACCGGTTACGCTAAAGGAGACGGTGATGATGAGTACTGAATGAAGAAAGTGGGAGGAAACGGGAGAAACCCGAGAAAACCCATGAGCACGGTCTTTATGCACGACAAAGTTCACACGGCACGAGCTGGGATTGAATCAGGGACCCCAAGCACCGGAGGCCAAAAAACGGACAAAAAGTCTTTCGTGCAACTTTCGTTTTCGGTAAAAAGTTTACACATAATTTAGAAAGAGTAGTTTTCTGGTCTTTTTATTTCACAAGTTGGTTCATGTCTATATTTTTTACATGCATAAAAAATTTTTCAACTCCCTTGCTTATTTCCTGTTAAAGACCTCTACCTCTGATTGTATTTTTTGCACATATTCTTATTGTTTTCAGACAACATTTCTAAAAGCGTAATTTATCGTCAGCAAGAAAAGAAAAGGAAAGCCTCGGATAGTGGAATGTGTACTGTATATATATATATATATATATATATATATATATATATATATATATACGTATTAGTATATAGTTTTATTTTATACGTCTCCTATTATTACACAATGTGCAGATATTGTCAAAGCGCAAGTAAATATGTATAACTCCCCGTTCTGCACTTAATAACTTGAAAGAAGTTCGGGGAAGGTAGTGTAACAGAAAGTGCAAACAGAAATGAGGGTTTAAAGGCATTTAATATTATTCCGTAGTAGTATGATTTTTTGTAAAAAAAAAAATATATATATATATATATATATATATATATATATATATATATATCTAAACATACATATTCAATGATATAGTAAGAGGTTAGCAGCACTGATAGAACTGCAGAAAGTACAAAACCGTTAATAAGAAAGAGAGAGAGATGGTGGCCGCTTTTGTGCTTTTCATTGGCTAATTCCGAATTGCGCGCGAATACGTACGAGATTTCTTTCTTTTTCCTCTTCGCAGCCCAGATGTTGCCAATTAGAAGTTTTTAGTACTACATTTGTATGAAAATGTTGCCTTTAAGAAATGTGGTTTGCATACAGAGAAAAGAGCAAAATGAATATTTACCTTAGTGGGCATGAAAAAAGACGAAACATTTTGCAAGATGGACACACGAACTTCCTTAATGCAGGCGTTCAGTACATTATTGTAAAGAAAAAAACACTAAAAAGAATTACTTCAATATCCCTAGCAACATTCAACAATTCATAGAGAAAAATCTTTATTTTGAGAACAATGGAAAACTATGTAATTGTAGATAACTACTAAATTTAATGATTAAGGAAAACGTTTAGGCCCGGCCCTTCAGAAAGAAAGTGCACAGAATATTCTCTCATGGAAGCAATTGCAAAATCAACATTTTGTTTGCAGTTATAATTAGAGGATCTATATACAGGGTGTTCGAAAAAGAATGTATCCTCTTGAAAGAAAATATTCTCTGGGCCCCTAATCCTTTATATACCGAAAGGAAGTTTGTATAGCATTTTTTCTTACCTTCGTTAGAAGAATTGAAAGTGACTACTATCGTGACACGGGAGATATTTAATCGATAGTCGAATTACTCACATACTCGAATGAACACGTCTCTTGTAAGGAGAGGAAAGGCTTCTGTGATCCGCTATCGCAGCTGTGTCATATCTGCAGAGAATGTTAGGACACAAACGTGATCTTTGAGAGCCTCGTGAAAAGAAGTCGCATAGTATCATGTGTGGAGACATCGGGGCCATCTGAAGAACGCTTCATCATTAGGACCAAGGGCGAGTTACGAAACACTCTGGGATATATTTATTAACATAACTTCTCGTCATTCTGCAAGTGTGGTGGAGCTCCATCCTATTGGAAAAGGAAACCTCGGGAGCCCTCTTCATGTGTAGGTATCGTTCACATCTGAAGCATGTGAAGATAGATTACTGTACTATCGTGTACCTAAAATCATTTTCTACGAATACGAACATGTCTACACTGAAGGCAGTGCAGCTCTTTTTCTCTTTTTTTTGGTCATGTATTGTAACGCGGGGCAATGCACACAATAACATGTAATGTTGTGTATCATCATAAAGGGCCAGGGCGATGATTGGATCTTGATGGACGTGGAGAACTGATAGGTGATGTGAGTGGTATTGTGATCTATGGTTGTATGTTTACTGATGAATGCATAAGGAGAGGTGAAGGGGTTGCCTTTTTTTTTATGTCGATCGGGAGGGAAGCGATTGGGAAACTTTTGACTTTGTTTTTCAACCGAATATATTGATTGAATAGGTCGCCGACAATTTTACGGGGCGTCACGTCGTTGCCTTTTTCATGTCGATCGCGAGCGAAGCGAGCGTTTTTTTTTTTTTTTTTTTTTTTTTTTTTTTTTTTTTTTTTTTTTTTACCGACAATATGTATTGAATCGGTTGCCAACACCTTTAGGGGCGCGTCACGTCCTTCTTTCTGTGCTGATCGCGAGCGAAGCGAGCGCGAAATTTTTGACTTTTTTTTTTTTTTTTTTTTTTTTTTTACCCACAATATTTATTCAATCGGTCGCCAACACTTTTAGGGGTGCGTCACGTCCTCTTTTCTCTGCTGATCGCGAGCGAAGCGAGCGCGAAATTTTGACCTTTTTTTCTCTTTTTAATTCTTTTTTTTCTTTAAGAAAAAATATTGATTTCATAGGTCGCGAACATTTTTACGGGATGCAACATCGTTTATTTGTTTTTCCAACCGTCTTTCTGTCTTGAGCCCCCGCCAAGTTAACTTTATGGTGGACAAAAACTATGTGCGGTGGGTTACCGCGGGGTTCTCCCGTTTCCTCCCACTTTCTTCATTCCACCACCATTTCAATCATTTCTCATAATCAGCGCCTCTTTTAGCCTAAGCGGCATAACGTGGGACGTAAAACAAAGATTTCCTTTAGTTGCTTTCTGTCTTGATTACGAGCGCGAAATTTTTTACTTTTTTTTTCTTTCTTTTGATATTATTCATTTAATAGGACGGCAACACCTTTACGGGCCGCCGCGTCGTCGTTTACACTTCTTCAGCCCATATTCTTTCTGCTTGTTCGTTTTCCGGCATCTTGTTATCACCGCCCGCGGCAATGCCTATGTCTTTCATCGCTTTTTGAAGCAAATCTTTAATAAATATGCACTCTCACATTTGTACTAATATGCATACCACAGTGGATAGACTGTAACTAGGAAAGCAGAAGCCTGCATATCATATTATTTAACAGTTGAAAGTGAACTGTCATTTTAAGTTTGATTTTGATCAGATGAGTGCAGTTCAACTCGTCGACAATTGTGAAGATTCTCGAGGTTAGGGACCATCCATTTTGTGCTTTGTAATGAAAATGGCTGCAGCCAAACTTCTCTGATCTGAATGAAACTTGGCATGATGATACATCTTGACCTGCTCTACAAGTTTATTTAGTATTTTCCGTTGCGCAGGCTTTTGCTTCTCCAGGTTCTCCCATGGAACTGAGAAACGTATTCAGTCGAACTTCTGCGGTAAGTCAGTATATCATCCTGAGAAGTTTGATCGAGATAGCAGAGGTTCGACTATTCGTTTTTCAATTCCATGTGATATTACAACACGGTGAACTAAATTTATATAGAAACACTTTGATTTTGTTTTGTTTTTTGCTAGCATTAAACTGAGAAAATGTTATTCAATAGACAGAGAACACCACTCAAAGAAAAGTACATCATAAGAATATATATATGGTTGCTGTGGTTCTCGGTTTAATTTGCTAGTTAAGAAACTTGCTCTAAATAAGTACATCTTACAGGTGAAAAACTAAGCCAGGCGATAGAATTAAATATAAAGTTATACACTTTTATTTTACGTTTACTAGTGTTGGGTTACTACTGTAAAATAAGTCAGTATATATGAAAGATAACTGTATTAGGTACTATTTTCCACCGGCGGTGTATTCTTGCATAGTGTACTTAATGTTTACAAGCGGGGCGCTACTAGTATGGATGCATGACAAGTGCTATTGAAACTCGAAAACTAACTGGTTTCCACTACCCTTGCTTATACGTATACCCGCGTCGCCTTCGCTCCTGTTCACTTTGGACGCACATTCTTGCTATCGCTCAGGCCCCCAGCTTTCTCCTGTTTTGGCTCCCTTAAATAGTATTCGTGCTTTTTATTGGCCACCTGGCAAAGCACTTGTAATGATTTTACACCAGTAACTCTAAAATACATGTGTATTACTTTATTTAATTCTGTCGTCTGCAGAATTTTTTTTTTTTCGTACAAATATGCCTTTTCATGCAGAACACTGAATTTTGCCTGTAAATTTTTGAGAATATGCTGTGACGAAACTTGAGCACCGTTCTTCTTTTCTTTCTTATCACGAGTCTTCTTTAGCCTAATGAGCACAATCATCACACGATAACGACTATTCTTTTCATTTAACTTGTAAACAAGTTGAACTAATAATAATAATTGATGTACAAAGGAGAAGTGTCCTACATATTTGAGGTAAAAAATAAAATAAATATACTTCTACTTCATCCGTGTTTACAAAGTTAAATGTTATCGATTTACAAAAAATGGTCACCTATCCACACACTGACCAGGCTCGACACTGCTTGACCATACATATTAAAACATCGGTCCCACTGAATACACAAGTAGTAAGCACATTCACATAAAAATAATTAGGATTACAGTATATAAAATGCGTTAATTAAAATAGCAAATGCCTTACCTTATCACAGGCGATCCAAAGCCACTGCACATCATCTGCTACGCACACTATATTCCTCCAATATTTCACTCACTTCCTATATCACGCAACAGAAAATATTAATAAAATTCACTTAGCAACATTTTCATTTTTAATCAACAATACGTATAACAATTAAGAATAAAATTAATTGTGAGCACATTGTTATAATTAGAATACTGTTTTTATTCGTTTACAAATATGGGATTAATATAGAGCTGGCAGCAACAATATATACAACTCATCCTGTATGTATCGTAAATCCTAACTTGAGAAGACATCTCTGACGCAAACAATGAGACAAGAAATCAAATACTATATCCGACACATTTGGGGTTTATTGAACTTCAATGTTGGAAGATACCACCTTGTCGGTAGTACAAATGTAATATCCTTACAACACGCGGAACTTTTGCCAGGCATATCTAGGAATTTGGGAAGATTAATTGATATCCTTAATGTGCAATGTATGATTATGACGCATTGTTATGTACACGCAGACGGAACCAGGACAATCTATAGATGACATTTGCACTGTGTTTGGACAATTTGTTCGCAGAAAATAACCGTTTTTGTCTATGAATACTTGAGAACATGGAAGGTATGAGATATACATTTTATGCGCAAATATTATAATACAAATCATTGTTAGTTTGGTGGATGCGTGAAAGAAAGAAAAGGAGTAGATTTTTGCAGACGTCCGGATATAAAGCGAGAACTGAGAATACGCATCTATAACATCTATTTTCTTTGTGTTAATGATATCGATGAACTAAACGGGGAAACTAAAATACAACTGTTTGCAGTATAATTCGAAGTATAGTCAAGTGCAGAGGCGTACTCACGGGGTGTCCACCGGGTGCGGACTCCTCGCAAAAGTTCCTAAGTGAACATACATTTGCAGACTTTCTCATTAAATGTAGTTATTAACAGGGAAAATATTGATGTATCATCAATATAAATCTGATCTTACACTTCATCTGTACTCTGTCTGTATCATGTTTTTGTGAAAAAGTAAGTGGAATATTTATCGTGTTTTCGAATGCAGAATAATAGTATATAGACATAGTGGCTTGTAGTATTGGAACCTTGCCCCCCGAAGCTTGGATCCCTTAGAAGAAAAAAAAATGCATGCGCGCCTGGTGAAATGGTTAACGAATTCAGTTCACTCGATGAATCGACAGATAGTAATACACATTTCGACAGATCGACAGCATTCGACAGATACAGACATATGAAAGTAGCACAAGAATTAGGCGAAAGTCCGTGCGTTTCCTCAATTCACGTAGGAAACAACAGAAAATATCAACTACCATAAAATAATCCGTATATATATTTAATTTATTTGGAATAAAATAAATATAGAAACAACCTGTTCATACATAACTACGGTAAGTGCGTTAATTGCTAACGTAAGAACAAATATGAAACAAGGCACAAAATAAAAAAGAAAAATAAAGTTAAAGGGAATAAATATTTAGGCTTGATTGTCATTCGTATTAAGAAGCTGGGTAATAAAATGTTAAAATCTACAGAAAATTATGAAATTAAATCAGGATTTGAAATAAAAGTCTATACATTGGAAGTAGGCCAGGGAGTTTGCAAGGCAGATGTGTGCGACACGCGTTACTTTATAGATTCCCTTCATTGAACTATAGTAAGCAGTACGAAGATGGTACTTTGCGTATAATCACAGGAAGGATTGAAGTTAATTACCATGGTAATATAATTATTTATTGATAAGTATTTCCATGTTAAATTATGAAAATTATAAGCACAAGGAGGGTGAAAAAGTAGTGTGACCGACTTAGCAATGACTGAAACATAAAATAGAAAAGCGAATAAAAACAAATGCCTTTTGAGTTATGTGGAATAAAGTTTCTTCTAGCCAGTAAGGAAGAATAGGATCTGGTGCATTCATTGAATACCTGAAAAAAATCGTTTATCAAAATAGAAGGAAACACACTTATCGTTGTGGCAACTACGAACTTCTGTTTACCTCAGCCCGCCTCAGCAAGTGCTTTCTATCCGGTCCGCGCTCCGTAACCAAACTCAACGCTGCCTGCTAGCGAAAATTTCATTCTTCAGTATCGTTGAGTTTATTGCAGAAAGCAATGGCAGATACGGCATCAGCACCTGCAGCCCCGGCACAGGCTTCTCCTAAGAAGTCTGCAAAGCCTAAGAAACCAAAAACAACACCTTCTCATCCAAGAACATCAGAAATGGTGAACAACGCCATCAAGAATTTGAAGGAAAGGGGAGGAAGTTCACTGCAAGCTATTAAGAAATACATCTCTCAGAACTACAAAGTGGATGCCGAGAAGCTTGCTCCATTTATCAAGAAATACTTGAGAAGTGCAGTTGCTTCTGGGTCTTTGGTTCAGACCAAGGGAAAAGGTGCATCTGGATCGTTTAAGCTTAGTGCTTCATCGCTGAAGGAGAAGCCTGAAGGTGGATCTTCAACCAAGGCGAAACGATCAGCATCAAAGGATAAGAAGCCTGCGAAAAAGCCAGCAGCTAAACGTCCCAAGAAGACTGGTGAAAAGAAAAAGGCTGCTGCTCCCAAACCTAAGAAATCACCATCTAAAGTGAAGAAGGCAAAAACTCCCAAGAAGCCAAAGGCCCCGAAGCCAAAGAAGGCTACAGCAAAACCGAAAAGTGCTAAGAAGGCTGCACCAAAGAAGAAGTAAATGTGTCAGTAAATCATCTGACATTTTAAAACGGCTCTTTTTAGAGCCATCAAATACTTTGAGAAGAGTAAAATTGTGCTTTTCCTATCATTATCACATGTTCATTCATAGCAATGTATAGTATACACGCAAGGGACTTTGAGTTTTCTTTTTAACCGAAGCACTTCTTGATGTAAGTGCTTTATAACAGAGGGGAATTGAGGGTGGGGAAAGAAAGCTTTCACGGGTGTCAAGAATGGTGTACTCGAAAAAAAATGGGGAACACATTACGTAATGTCAATTTGTGATCACTTACTTTTTCCTTGTTCCTATCTTCAAGTAGCGAAACAGTACAGAAAACGCACTTAATGCATTTGTTAGAAAAACTTTTGCAGGCTGACTGGGTTCGATTCTCGGTGGGAGCTCAAATGTTTCGCATTGCACGTTAATAAGTAGGTCCACGTTTGAAACAGCCTTGCTGCTGAAAGGGACACTAAACTAAAATCAACTCTTTTCAAGGCTGGGGTGAAAGAAATGTTCGAACTTATTACAACTCGTGAAAGTGAAGTAGACTATGTTTCAATTTAACGTCGTACTATTATGATTTTTATGATAAAGGAGACGGGTGATTACGCCTAATGAATGATGGAAATACTGGTGTAATGAGAAAGTGTTAGGAAAAGGGAACACGCTAATAACCACGGATACCGTCTTATAATTCGTAATATTGCTATAAAGAAAAATAGTAACACCAGCAGAAATGTAGGTGTACAATTGAACTGATGTTAAGTACAAACAGACACTTAAAGAAGTTTAGTTTAACGTTTGCATTCAACAGCAGCGACCTCTGACAAAATAATATTACTTTTGCTACCTTGGAAGAAGTACATATTTCGCCTGCGAGTTCTATCAGATTAATAACGTTGAGAAGGGCAAACAGTGGTTGAATCGAAGTTAAGTTATGCAACATATGGCAAATCGAACCCTTGACCACATAAAACGAAGATAATCAATCGGTAAACATAGGGGAAAACTAAAGAATATACTTGAAAGATAGGATGATATACGAAACGACAGGAAAACGAAGGTAGATGTATTAACTATGCAACATACGGCGTGAGAATTTAAAAAAAAAAGATAACAAGTATGGACAAGATCCTTGTTAGGATAACAGCATCTCTAAGTAGTGTATTGGTCCTAAAAAGGACCGTTTTTGAACTCAGTGCCAGAACTTCAAACTTAAGCACGTTCCCCACGGATGCGGCGAGCAAGCTGAATGTCCTTAGGCATGATTGTGACTCTCTTTGCGTGAATAGCACACAAGTTGGTGTCTTCGAAAAGCCCTACAAGGTAAGCTTCACTTGCCTCCTGTAAAGCCATGACAGCTGAGCTTTGGAAGCGAAGATCTGTCTTGAAATCTTGTGCAATTTCTCGGACGAGTCGTTGGAAGGGCAGCTTGCGGATGAGCAATTCAGTGCTCTTCTGGTAACGACGAATTTCTCGGAGAGCCACAGTACCAGGCCTGTAACGATGGGGCTTTTTCACTCCACCGGTAGCTGGAGCACTCTTTCTTGCAGCTTTGGTGGCAAGCTGCTTCGAGGAGCTTTGCCTCCAGTAGATTTCCTAGCTGTCTGCTTGGTACGTGCCATTGCAACTGTCACGACTTGTTTCAAATAATTGCGCGCTGAATGAAGTCAAGTTATATAAAGAGCAAAACCGTTAAATCAAGCTATTTCTCATTGGATAAAGTCAGTCGAAAAGGACAGTTCTCATTGGCTTAGACACGTTTTGTGTTTTTCCTCCGTGCTTTCCCTGCATGATCGAAGGAACAAAACCACGAGTCTTGGGCTGCTTGGGCTTGTATTTCTCGTGTGTGTGAGCGAAGCAGTAACATATCGAAATGACAGGACGTGGAAAAGGAGGCAAGGGTCTTGGCAAAGGAGGTGCCAAGCGCCACCGTAAAGTTCTTCGTGACAACATCCAGGGTATCACCAAACCCGCTATTAGGCGTCTTGCTCGCCGTGGTGGTGTGAAGCGTATCTCTGGTCTCATTTATGAAGAGACCCGAGGAGTATTGAAAGTATTCCTGGAGAACGTAATCAGAGATGCTGTTACATACACAGAACACGCCAAGAGGAAGACAGTGACAGCTATGGATGTTGTGTATGCCTTGAAGAGGCAAGGAAGAACCCTGTACGGTTTCGGAGGTTAAGTTGGGGTTCCTCCTATTTTGGATATAAAATTGGCATAAACGCTCTTTTCAGAGCCAAC
>NW_027657685.1:0-21683 GCF_964235325.1 Thermobia domestica | reverse complement strand
GTGCTAGTGCTAGTAATGCAGCACCAGGTGCATCCTCATCATCATCCTCATCTTCGCCATCATCGCCACAAGTGAGTGGTAACTCTCTGTACTCATTCTCTCCGATGTGGAATCACCCGCCGCACCACCATCCGCATTCTCATCATCATTCCACATCAACGTCGTCGCCATTGCGAATTGGAAGTGAGAAATCATACCCTTGTGATGTATGCAATAAAGTGTTCTCGCAACAGGCCACCCTGATTCTGCATTTACGAACACACACAGGCGAGAAACCTTTCGTGTGCGAAGTGTGCAACAAGAGTTTCGCACAGCAAGGAACACTCCACGCGCACCTGCGGACACACACAGGCGAGAAGCCGTTTGTGTGTGAAATCTGTAACAAAGCTTTTACTCAACAAGGAACACTCACGTTACACTTGCGAGTACACACGGGCGAGAAACCGTACTCGTGTGAAATGTGTAATAAACGATTTGCTCAACAAGGAACCCTCAACGCACACCTGAGAACACACACGGGCGAGAAGCCGTTCGTGTGCGAAATTTGTAACAAATGTTTTGCTCAGCAAGGTACGCTCGTTCTGCATCTCCGAACACACACGGGAGAACGCCCGTACGTGTGTGAAGTTTGTAACAAAGCTTTCGCGCAGTTGGGAACTCTGAATTTACATCTACGAACACACACGGGGGAACGTCCCTTCACATGCGAAGTGTGTAACAAAGCATTTACTCAACAAGGAACACTCAATTTACACATGAAAATTCATAGGAAAAATGTGGCTGAGTGAACAAAGTACTTTTTTTTTCTTTTTGTTATGTACGTAGAACGCTTTAGAATTACACATAGATTTATTTACGTTAGTTAATAAGTGAAATTTCAAGAGAAGCATATATATATATATTTAATAATAAAGAAAAAAAACTATTACATATTGCGAGCTTATTTACATTCTGTAAAGATTCAAATGTAGTAAATATGATGTATTTCATTTGTAATTGTACTCGGAACTTGGTGGAGAGGTTATGTGAAACGAGATGAACTATGAATCTCACATGTGCAAGTACTTGGTTTACGCCATCAAAACATTCTCTTCGATGTGTATTTTTTTTTTTTTAAAGAGAAACTAAACTTAAATTAGAATTATGTATTTTTTTTTCTAATTTTATTAAGTGATATGTATGTACGTATTAAAAAGAAAAAAAAAAGATGACTACACCTGCTGGCGGGCCGATCACTTGGGTATTCAGGAAGTCTGATTTACCTTTCATTTTTTTAATTACAGTATTTCAAATTGTCTGTAAGGCATAAATAATGTAGCGCATTAAGATTTTGGTTTGGTCCTGAACTTCTAACGTAGTTGTTTTTTGTAGACACATTTTAAGTGTAAAAGGCAGAATGTACGTTGTTTGTGTGTGTGTGGCATTGTCAAAATTATAAAATAGCAAGATCCAGTTGATTATTGTATGAGTGTGTGTTATTAAAATAATAATTTTTTTTTTAAAAAAAAAAAAGCTTAACTATGATGTAACACATAGACGTTGATCATGATCTGCTATTGTGTTTTTATGGGCATGTGTAGTATGTAAATAATATCGTAAGTTCGGGAACTGAAAGTGTTTGCCAAACCATTAACTTAACGCAGATGTTTATAGGTAGCGACAGTTTAAAGACATGAATAGATAGTTGATCTATGAAACTTTTTTTTTTCATTATTCATTGATTTTTTAATTATTTTTTTCGACTTTTAAAGTGCCTGTAGGAACAGATTTGTGCAACATCAACCCCGCCGTGTCATGTTTTAAGGGTTTCTATTAAGAAGTAAATCAATAAAATTGCCGTGTAAAAATAAATTTAAAAAAAAAAAAATGGGAAAAATTAAATAACTATAGGTCTGTGAGAGTATTACTTGTGTCCAAAGCTACAAATACATGACAAAAAATAAAGTTATATGCATTCCAATGTTTTTGTGTCGTTTTCTTATACTCATTTGAAAACATTGCTCCTTTGTATATACACTTTTTTTTTTACTACGGGGTGTGGCTAGAAAAAACCTGACTGCTGCTACAAAATTTTTTATTAGACATTTTGCAGAATGGGAACTCTTATCACCTTCAAAGTACTCCCCCTCACGATCCTTACCTCTTTCATTGTTGGAAGCAGTGTTGCCAGTCATTTTTTGAAATCATGTCCATGACATCCGTCGTTTTTCTCTTCACAGCTTGTACTGTCTCAAATCTGGGTCCTTTCAGGACTGACGTCACAGTGGGGAATAAGAAAAAAAAAGCCACACGGAGCAAGATCCGGCGAATATGGCGGGTGATCTAACACGAGAATGCCATGTTTAGCCAAAAATGTCTTAACTGATAGGGCCGTATGGACAGGAGAATTGTCTTGGTGCAGAATCCATGACTTCGTCTGCCATAAATCAGGTCGTCGTCTTCTTACTCGCTCACGAAGGGTTGTCAGAACATCAAGATAATAATGTTCGTTTTTACATTTTGACCCTCAGGTACCCAATGAACGTACACGATCCCACGGATGTCGAAAAAAAAAAAAAAAAAAAAAACAATCATCATGGCTTTGAATTTCGACTTGCTCATTCGAGCTTTCTTCTGCCATGGAGAACTCGGGCTCTTCCAATGCATTGGTGCTTTGTTTCAGGATCGTACGTGAAAAATCACTTTCATAGACGTAACCACTTTGCCTAAGAATGTAGCACCCTTTTCAATGTTTGTCAAAATGTCAGTACAAATATTCATTCGAGTTTCCTTCTGTTCCAATGTCAGTTTCTTGGCACCAAATTTGAATTTTACTCATACTCAAATTCTCGTGTAAAATTTGACGAACACTTTCTTTGTTTATTCCTGTGATATCAGCAACAGCTCTAATTCTCAATCGACGATCTTTCCGAATCATATCACTTACTTTTTGAATGTTCGTTTCTGTTCTTGACGTGCAAGGTCATCCTGGACGCGGGTCATCTGTGATCATTTCCCGTCCCTCTTCAAAACGTTTAAACCACTGAAACACTTGTGTGCGTGATAAGCAATAATCTCTGTACACTGATTTTTAGCATATTGTACGTTTCTGTTGCGAATTTTCCCAGCTTGCACAGAAACTTCATATTAGCACGCTGTTCCATTTTAACAAGCATTTTTCCGACGGAGCACAGATGTATGTTCCGCTTTGTACAAAGACCACAGCAAAACTGATTGACCTGCATCCAGGACAGTCATTTAGTAGGCAAGGTATCGTGTTACAGTATCATGCATTGCTTTACCTTCATGTACACCTTCATGTACACGTTGTTTGCCTGTAGCTAAAGCAATCCATTTTTTTCTAGCCATAGCTCGTATGTTCTAAACTAAAGAAAATGAATGGTAAAATTCTGATAGTAATTCTTCTATTAAAGGTTCATGATGAATGCTATTCAGTATCTAAATATAACTTTCACACTTACAGATCAAGGTCATGACATCTCTTAAGAATACCTGAAAGGATGCACCTGGCGTAAGTAATAACACGTAGAAACATGCCTAAAGACTGCCACAAATCCATGATTGAATATCAGCGTAACCCTTTAGAGGTGTGTGTGTGGCGTATAAACACATCTGGACGGAAAGGACAGGTGTGGTTTATAAGCCTCATTTCCGTTTGTTAAATATGTCTTTCAATGCCCAATCATACCATAGACTGATAATGGCTTTTAGAAAGGCGTTCATTTTTTGCGTCTCTGAAGAAATGGATAGCCATCATTAAACTTAGAGATAGACGTGGCATATAAACACAATGGAGATAGTTCTGAGGGCAGGTGTGGTTTATAAGCTTTATTTACTTTTGTCAAATAAATCATTCAATATCGAATCGTAGACTTGGATGGCTTTTAAGGCGTCCATTTTTTATGTCTCTGAAGAAATTGATTGCCGTAGTTGATCCATTTCGAGATGAGTATTACATATAAACACAGCCGATCGTTCCGCTGATGACAGGTGTGGTATATAAACATCTGAACAGAGAGAACAGGTGTGGTTTATAAGTCTTATTTGCATTTAATTTGTGAAGTATGTCTTTCAATACCCAATCGTAGTCTTTGGATGGATTTTAGGATTTTTTCTCTGAAGAAAGAGTGATAACCATCCCTAAACCCTTTATAGATGTTCGTGGCATATAAACAAAATCTGGACGGAAAAGATGGATGTGGTATATAGGCCTAACTTGTCTTTAATTTTGTCAAGTTGTTCTATGTTTTTTTCGTCTCTGAAGAAAGATTGATTGAAAGTAGTTGCCTCTAAATGGTTAATCCCATTCTCTTCTCATTTATTTAACCTCTGAAATACATCTTGTATTACAAATATCAAGGGGGGTGCGGTGGCTCAGTGGTAGAGCGTTCACCTCCGGTGCTTGGGGTCCCTGGTTCGATCCCAGCTCGCGCCGTGTGAACTTTGTGGTGGACAAAACACCGTGCTCATGGGTTTTCTCGGGGTTCTCCCGTTTCCTCCCACTTTCTTCATTCCACCACTTCACTCATTTCTCATTATCACCGTCTCCTTTAGCCTAACCGGCATAACCGTGGGACGTTAAACTTAAAGATTTCATTTTTTTTTTACAAATATCAACACTTCTTATTGTAACATTGTATCGTCTCAAGGCTTTTGACACCCTTTACACAACACTAAAATCGAGCCTTGTAATTGTAAATGAGCACCTTCTGAGACACGCATAAAAAAATAACATTGATTTATCTACGTTAAGTAAAGCAAAGTTTATATGTTATCAGGACTATTTTCCACCCACTAAAATATAAAATTCCTCTTTTATTCCCAACCTGATTCGAAGCTTCTGTCTGAAATAATTATATAAGATTGTTCTGATGGACTTTATTCATCAATAACTCGAACACAATTAATGCTACCAATGAGCTGAGTTTGTGTGCATTGTATCAGGAGTTCCGTATACTACCGCTAGATGTAAGTAGTTTCTAAAGCCATGTTGATTTAACTTTCATTCAGTAAACTAGAGGTGTGGTGTATCAATACCCAGACGCAAACTAACTTCAGTGAAAGATAATAGTGCAACCTATCGGTGAACAGTGTTAAGAATTGGCATAGAGACTTTATGGGGAGCGGTAGTGATACTTGAAGGAAAAAAAGGAGAAAAAAGTGAAACGAGACAAGTAAGGAAGATATTGAACGAATTCGTAAGTCATTTTCAGCAAAATTGATTCAGAGCAAGTATACCACCAACAACAGTATATAAGTGTGTTCCATAGGAAGCTTCAGTTTATCTCCCTCTTTTCCAAAGCAGAGCGTATACCATGAATAACACTAGTAAGGACTATTAAGTTTACGAAACTCTGACTGAAAAGTGTCTAAAAAATTATAAGTTCGGAGGTGTTGACATGTTAGGTCACTTACATTATGTCCAAGGGCATTAAACGGCGTGACAAACATCTTGGCATTTGAAGGCGGCGCTCCAGGTTCGCTTTAAATGCTGCTAGCAAATGAGAGGCCAGCGGTATTGCCACGTTTATTTTGCACACATCCACGTCTATCCCGTCACCTGATCGCGCTGTAGTTTGTATGCTTACTCATAGCCACACCCCTTTACCACTTGGCAACGTCACGCCAGAGCTTGCGTTTTATTCGTTCAGCTGAAATGCCAAGATGTTTGTCACAGGCCTTAGATAAGGCGGTTAATGTTGAAATAGACCTTAAGTCTTCTGCGGACCGGACATCCTTAATCTTAGGGAGAGACAGAACTCGTGCTGTTTTTCTCAACACTGGGAAGGTGCCGGTGGTGAAGGAAAGATTAAATAAGTTGATAATTGGGTAAAGAAAGGAAGGTCGAAGTTATGCTTACGTCATCTGCACTTATAGTAGTGAATTTTATCTTCTTAATCGCTTTCATTACATCCTCTGGAGTAATACAAGTGAAAGATTTTTTTTTTTTTTTTAAACTAGAGTCTTGTTCAGCATTATCACATCTTGCATTTATGTGTGAGCCAGAAATATCAATTCAACAAAATAATATTGCGATGCTCAGCAGACAAAGGTGCAACTACGTCAGGCTGGCCTCCTTTACTGCTACGAACGCCAATAACTTCAAATTTGGCCAAGATAGGAGAGATTCTTATTCTCGATCAGGATGTACGAAAATTTTAATTTCGCATTACCCACAGCTTGATTACATTTAAGGATCCTATATTCCTGTAATTTGTACTATGTACACCTTGTCTCAAAAAGGTTGAGCGCATTCTTTATTGGTGTTTTGAGGCAAAAATTTTCAAAGTCCAGCTTCGGGTATCTTCGGGAAAAAGTAAGCCAGGTTCGAACCTCCAAGCCAGCCTTTGCAAAAGGGTAAAAGTTTGCAGATGTGTTTTTCTTCTTTTAAATATAATAAGACTTGTTACCAAGTGTTTAAAAAAGCAACATTGATTGAAATACTAAATGATACAATATTTCGAAACGTTTTTATTAATGTGAGCACATGCTTGTTTGTCATTTAGCTCTCTATACGTAATGGAACATTTAAATACGTTAAAGAATCTTTCCATATGTAAAAGAATGCTCAAAATTAAGAAATAGAACATAATTATCGCCTGAGTACTAAAATAAAACTCAAAGTAGAGCAGAAACTGCGTTTGTAATGGATATGAATGTCATAATCATCTTGAGATCCGTTATACGTTGCTAGAAGCTTAGTTTTAGAAGTCCTTGTGTTAGCTCATTGGTAAGCTGTCGGATTTCAAATCATATGGTTGAGAGTTCGATTCTCGTCTGGGCCAATACTTTTTTTAAAATTGCATTTTCCGCAATGCATGAAAAATTATATAAAATAATTACATTAAAATACATAAGTTGTTTATATATAACATAATAATTGCAGAACATAGTAATTATTATGTTTAAAATATAACATCTGAGATAATTTTCACAGTAGGTCGGTATTATATATGAGGATGTAAATACAAGTTAAGAAACTCGTTCAATAGCAATAAATAAATCATGTAGTGTATTTATTTGCAGCTATTTGTCATATAGAGAGTAATTCTCAACATTCATAATACAGAATGTCATTTATGTTCTTGAAAAGTTATTCGATGCATAAACAGAGGGTATAAACAGAGAATCCAAAGTCGGAACGCTCGCAAAAAAAATTCATGAACCCCAATGGTCACGTGAGCAGACTGGAATTGTGCTTATGAAGCATGCCACAGCAGAAAGTCTTTACATAGATTTTCAATTCAATTCCTGATATATGCTTTTGCAATGTGGAAGTGGTGATGCCTTGAGTCGCCTCTCTCTCGCTCGCTCGCTCGCTCACTCTCTATTTATACAGAATATAAAAGTGGATTTATGTGTGTGTTTCAACATAATTCTAATATATCTAGAGCAATTTTAACTATATTTCTTACAGTCTGGAAAAAGAGTACTGTCGGGATACATATCAAAAATGCTAGAAACGGTTCGATATTAGTATCGAATCCATAGTTTCGTGGTCGCTTAGGTGAATAGCTCTACTTTCAATTCAAGTCCAATTAAGCTCCCATTAGCACCCAGGGTGGTTACGTAGCGACATAAAGATATCGAAATCAACCGATATTAGAATCGAATCGTAAGTTTTCAGCGCCGCTAACAGTGTAGCATTTCCCATTAGTCCCATTGCCTAGAGGGCAACATATTTGCAGAGTGCAAATTTTAAAACTTGAATAATATTTTAATTTTTTCCGTATGAAAAAGTTAAAAATCATGAGCAAATATACTATTTCACGAACAATCCTCTTTTACTATTCTAATATGTTTAATAATTGCGTAAGAAATGTAATAGTAATTCAGAACATGTTTCACAGTTGTTATTTTTGTTACATAGTTGTAGCTATAGCATGTAGTGAGTGGAATTTAACTGTAATAAATTCAGTAATTAACCATATTCGAATTAAGTTTTATTTTTAAGTTCGGAATGAAGGGGCGGAGAAATATGCAGTTATTGGCGGCACCGAGCTTTTCTACATTTTACTTTCAAGATCTCCATTTTTCTTTTGTCATTTGTTCCTAATAAAAAAAGTTCAGTCACTTTTGGATTGTCATAGGATAGTAGGAGTTGGATTTTGGGATGCAGCCTGTGAGATTCTAGAGGAGCTAACTGCTTGAAAAAATATTTTTGAATCATCTGTAACATATGAAATAAGGATATGTATAATAAAAAATTGAAAGTAACTATGTCTGCGTAATCATCACGGTCAAATTGCAAAGTCAAATGAATTGACGTTTGGTATATAATCAGGCTCCAATCCCAACTGGGAAGTTATCATACGCGTGTCACTTTCATTATAATACATATCCTTAGGGGGAGTTGAATTCCGAATTTTTGCGAAAAATTTGGTATCTCACAAGCCGTTCAACTGAGAGCTGAAATTCAGCATACAACTCTTTATTAAAAATAAAGAGAATATGCCCTGGCATTTTTTAAAATTGTCTTTTATGAGCGGGGGGACGGGGGTGCCTTTTCTATATAGTGGAAATTAATAGTGGGTTGATTTGTAAAAATAATCGAAAACGATTGATATTAGTTGAGAAAAAAATTGAGTAATGCAAACTAAAGTTCTTTTTGAATTTTATACCCACTGCTTTCTATTTATAATTGCTGAAGCTGGTGTTTAATATATGGAGCGTTCCGAGCATAAGGCAATCAAGCCATAAAGTTAGAGAAAATGGCCATAAAATTTGTATTCTAAACGTAATTACATGGGCATTTTCAATTTTTTTTTTTTTTTTTTTTTACGTTGGTCTACTTTTCCTTGATTCGAAACTTTTAAATTTCACCCTATTTTCTACTGAATGTGTCTGTAAGGCAACAAAGAAATAATTACATATGATAAATTTAAATTCATTTTAATTCGGAAAATGAGAAACACTTTGCCATTATATATCGTAAAGGTCAGACCCACCAGTATTGTAACAAAGAGGTGCTTGAGCCAATGACGGTAGAAATTCAAACTCCGATAAGTGATAATTTCACAGTCTTGTTTTATTACAAGTGTAATCTCTTTAGTCAATGGAGAGGAGGACGTGGGTCATCGGTCAGAGTTGATGTCGATGGGTTTTGGTGGGTCGGAGTTGGTCGCAATGGTTCAGAGTGGTTCATAGTTGGTGGTGGGTCAGAGTGGATCACGATGGTTGATGGGTCAGAGTGGGCCAATGGGTCATTTGGGTGGTGGGTGATAGTGGGTCATGGTGGGTCGTGGATCAAATTTTCATTGACCCACACCATCTCTGGTTAAAATTGTACTAAAGATAAGAGGCACCGAAGATGCATGTCGGCTATTATGCTCAAATTTTGCGCATGGATAGTACTTTACCAGAAAGCAATAAATCTGAAACGGTTCACGGTATCACCTCCTAGAACTCGAGATGTAGGGGTTTGTCTGATTGGCTAAATTAAGACGTCAATGATTTATCCTTCAACAACCAAGCTTTTTATAATCGTTTCCGTGGGGAAGTCAGAAGAACACGTGCCTAGTAATCGTAATATTGATAGTTCGCGTCCACCCCGGCGTATTTGTTTTGTGTTTTTTTGATTCACCTAAATATAAACAAATCACACATATAGGCATTTTAACATATTTTGGGAGAGTAATTTTTGTGGTTCGTTGGCGTTTCATCGCGTCTCTGCCACTGGTAGTAAAGTTTTCAAAATTGAACTTGGGCCATCACGGATCGTCGCTGCGGGGCCACCAATTTCTGGCGAGAGGTTAATAGTTGACCATCTGTACTCCACCGACGCTTACAGCTTAGGGTAATGAACGATGTCCTTGCCTTGTAGACTTCATGACTACCGACGTCGGCAGTCAACTAGCTTTTAGTATTCCTTTATTAACCATCTATCGTTCATGTTTGTACACGGTGTTGTCATAATAATAATAATAATAATAATAATAATAATAATAATAATAATAATAATAATAATAATAATAATAATTATTATTATTATTATTATTATTATTATTATTATTATTATTTGTAGTAACAGTAGTATAATTGATGATAGAATAATTATTGTCTATGTATTGTCTAGGTAGGACTACACACAGGATTTGGCTCGTTTTGGTTCGACTTGACTCTAATCCGAGTCGAGTTGGAAGATATTTTTCGCGCCGAGTCCAAGAGTAGACCTCAAAGATGTCTGTTTCGAGTCGAGTCGAGTTTCAAAGAAAAGTCGTTCGTGCCCATCCCTACTAATGAGAGCTTAATCGGAGTTAAGCGAAATTGAAAGTCTCACTATTTATCTAAGCGACCCCGAAAACTATGAATCTAATATCGATCATTTTCTAGCAATCTTTTATATGTATCCCCCTCCCATTCACCATAGGTAACCCGACAGCACTCTTTTTGAAACTATAAGAAATGTGGTTAAAATTACTCTAGGCCAGTGGTTCTCAATCTAATTCCTATCACGATCCCCTTTTATCACACGCTCTTGCCAGCGACCCTTTTATAATTTGTTTTATAATAAGCTTGTGTGGGATTTTTAACATACCTACTTCTATAATAGTAGAATCCATTTTTTTGGTTTATAGTGAACAGTGCCATGGAAAATCATTGCCCGGGGCGAGAGTATAGTACGATGTCACCGTATATATGAGTGACGTCGACAGACTAGCTACGAAGCGCCACCATGGTTGGCACGAAGCTCAATAACATTTTCAAAATAAACCCTACCTTTCCTTAATTTTGAGCACATTTTATTACGTTTTCCTTCTATTTTACACATGTGCACATGCACTTTCCTAACATGAGTAACACACTTCCTCCGAAATGTGTGGCCCCTTTTTTAGGCGTCCGGCACTGACAGTGGATACAGTAACTGTAATATCTATATTCCCAACGACGAAGGTGATGGTTCAAGATGGATGTTAAACTCCTTCATTGAAGAGGCCATTAACGTATCCGATCTAAGCCCACAACTTCTTGACCAAATAATAGAATGATCATGCGACAAGTCTTTGCAACTGGTTTTCTGTAACGAAGACTTGGACAAGTTCTGCCTGATGAGGAGAGAAGAATATCCTGGTCTGGTGATTGCTGCTTTAAAAGTAATAATTCCATTTGCTATATCGTACTTGTGCGAAAGTGTTTTTTTTATGGTAAACATTAAAACAAAGATAAGAAATCGCTTATCAGTTGAAAATGGCTTGATAATGTTCGTCATGAAGATTGAACCGGGCATTGCTGCACTAGTGAAATTACACCATGCTTAGGTATCTCATTAGGTTTTAATTTTAATTGTATTTCAATGTGCAGGTTTTGTTTCATGTGTATTTTTCTAGTATTTCTATATACAGTTCTCATTAGTTTTATATCATACCTCTTTGATTTAAATTCATTTTTAAACAACTCTACTAACTAACTAACTCTATGGCCTATGGAACCCGGAGGTTCAATGCCGCGTTCACAAAAGCTCTACACTGACTTCTATCCTTAGCCAATTGGATCCAGTTTCTAATTTGTATTCTTATCTCAGCGAGATCCATCTTAATATTCTACTCCCATCTGCGCCTAGGTCTTCCTAATGGTCGTTTTCCGTTTGGTCTTCCTGTCAAGACTTTGAAAGCGTTTCTACTTTCTTCCATTCTAGCTACATGACCTGCCCACCTAAGCCTCCTAGACTTGACGACCCTAACAATGTTGGGTAACCGTATAAATTATGTAGTTCCTCGTTATGAAGTTTCCGCCATTCCCCATTCCCGTTCCTCTTGGGTCCGAATATTCGTCTAAGGATCTTGTTCTCAAATACTTTCAGTCTATGTTCTTCCCTCAGAGTAAGTGACCATGTTTCGCAACCATACAGAACAACAGGCATGATTATCGTTTTGTATATTTTAAGCTTCAAATTTCTCGACAGAATTCGCGACGACAAGATACTTTGAACCGAATAGTAACACGAATTCTACACCCTTTGAAAATGTTCAGTAGACTTATTTTTTATTGTTCTTTACAGTGTGTATAAAAAATAAAAGTATGCCTATCAGAACAAAATTAAAAATAATATTTAAAAATAATTTCTGGTATTAGATTCTAACTATATTTATCTCTTCCGCCTATCTTCGCGATCCCCTAGGGGCCGCGACTCCCAGGTTGAGAAACCCTGCTCTAGGCACACATGAGTTATGATGGAACATACATACATACACTTTTATATGTATAAATGCAGATAAGAGAGAGTTGAGAGAGAGCGATTAAGGAATTACCGCTCTCAATCTCTTCACTTTACTTTTGCGATTCGTGAATTTCTTACGTGACAGTTTGGGGCTAGCTAGTTTTTTTTTGTCTTGAACCACGATCCGATTTTCGATATGCTCGACCTAAATGCTGTAATGCGAATATTGAGAAGTTATCTGCGATGAAAGTAGCTGCAAATAAATACATTACATAACTTATTTATTGCTATTACACGATTTTTTAAATTTGTATTCAATATTCACACATAACACACCGACGTTCTGTGAATACCTCAGATGTTATATTTTAAAGATAAGAATTACTTATGTCGTGAAATGATATGAATATATATATTCAACTCATATATACAAGTGATGGTATGAAAATATATATACAACTGATGAATTGTAATGTAACTATTTTACATAATTTTCATGCATTGAGGAAAGTAGAATATCATAAAATAATCTCACCTGAACGGGTATCGAACTCACGATTTAAACACTCGGTGGTGTACCACTGAGCTAACATGACCGCTTTTCGGAATCTGCTTCTGAAATATAACTGAGCTCATACGTAAATGCTCTTTTCCGTATGGAAATCACAATGACGAAACGAGAGTGTGAATACATAGTCTCGAAATATTGTATCATTAAGTATTTCAATCAATGTTACTTTTTTCTACACTTAATACCATTTCAACATGTCTTATTATATTTAACAGAAGGAAAAACATATCTGTACATCTTTTCCCGATTACTAAGGTTGGCTTTGGAGGTTCGAACCAACAGCTTTAGTTTACTGTTTTCCGAAGATACCCGAAGTTGGACTTCGAAAGTGTTCGTCTCAAAACAGCTATCATCATATCGCTCAATCTGTTTGGTATATGGTATATGTTTTTATACGTGTAAAGTCAGTATAACAATTCATTCTTTAAACAGCTTTTCGTATGTATTAATATTTCTTTATAAAAACTGTTTTTAATATTATTATTACGGCGCACCATTTTCAGATTTCTTTCGCGAGTCGTTGATCAAGTCGTTCGCCACCAGCGTTGCCAGACTCACAGCTCGGAATTATTCCAAAACCTGATCGAACTTATGCTAGATTCGGTCAAATTATGCTAGATCCTCATAATTACTAATTCAGGAGTTTTAAAAAAAGGAAGTTGAGATACGATAACGTAACTTAAAATACACAGAGAGCAAGAATGCATGGATAGAACTCAATACTTCACGCACCAAAATTTTAACTCAACTAAATTACTGCAGTCGTTGTCAGACTCAATGGCGTATATATCGTATAAATGAATGCAAAGTTTTTCTTTACATATTTTGAAAGAAAATTACTTCGCAGCATAAGCGGAGTTGGGAATCATCTGCTGGGGGGGGGGGGCAGATTTTTGGTCGGTCTCGGAGCTGTCATTTCAGGAATAAATATGATCATGAAGTCAGAAATAAAGATGGTGAAGTTGCCGAAAAGTTGGGGGGAGAATGGCCCCCATAGCTCCGCCCATGCCTCGGAGTTAAAGGATTAGAAAACCCTGGGTGGAGCCACAAAAAAAAAAGCCCAAAGCCGTTCCGAACTTACTTCGGAAAATAAGACTGCCTGTATGGTTTACCGAGTGTATGAATCAATGGAAGAGGATACATTTCTGCCGTTCTTTTTCTTCCCACGACCAACTTCTTTCTCATCTCCAGGTTTTACGGCTTTTTGATAACTTGCTGAAATTGTGCTAGATTTGGGCAGGATGCTAAAAGCAAGATGCTAGATGCTAGAGACATGCAAATTATGCTAGATCTAGCATCATTATGCTAGATCTGGCAACGCTGTTCCCCACAATAGGCGTGTCGTGCAAGTAACCAATCACACGCCAGGTACTAGCTTTTACCTTATGCTTCCTTCTCACAGCTCAGAACATTAGTAACTATGGATAGACGTACAGCAGTAATTACTTTATGGGAGTTGGAAGGTTATTCTGCAACTGCAGCTAGCAGGCGAGTAGGTGTCCCGGCCTCTACAGGAAGGCGATGGATTCGGAAATATGGTGTTACAGGTCAGACTGGTAATTTACGATCTCCTGGTCGTCCGCATGTGTCAACCGAAGCCCAAGATGCGAGATTAGTAAACGAAGCCCGGTTAGACCCACTAAGGACGTCTGGACAGCTAAGGGAAGCTTCTCTCTTTCCTGGTAGTAAGCATACAGCTCTGCGAAGGCTTCGTCATGCTGGGTTACGTGGCCGTGTTGCTGCCGTGAAAGAAAAACTCTCAGACGACCACAAAATTTACCGTCTCGCGTTTGCACAGGCGAATGTGGGTCTCAATTGGGAAAACGTAGTTTTCTCAGATGAATCCATATTCACAACATCAAAGGAGGGACGCCGTTTTGTGTATCGTCCGAGAGGCACCCGATATGACCATGGATATGTGGCTGCTTGCAATCGCAGTGGCCATGTATCTATTTTATGTTGGGGTTGGATTTCCAGTCGCGGAGCAGGACAGCTTCATAGAATTGAAGGACATCTGGACAATGCTCAGTACTTAGACATTATCAGTAATATCATGGTGCCATCTGTACGAGTATTTCAGCCTGATGGTGTAATTCAGTTCCAGCAATACCAGTCGCCAATACATACTTCCCATGTGGTTCATGAATGGTTCGCAGGGCACCCTGAGATTGATTTAATCGACTGGCCGCCTCGTGGAGCAGACCTCAATCTCATGGAAAATATGTGGGCAGAAGTGAAGCGTACTCTAAGGGAAAGTTGGCCTGAGGCAGATCCACCAAGAACTCAGGATGACCTGTGGCATCTTGTTTCCGAAGCATGGCTGGAGGTAGGGGAAGGAGATAGATTTGTCACCCATGTAATAGATTCCATGCCCAGAAGAATGGGGCGTGTAATAAATTCAGAAGGGTCTTGGACACAATATTAATGCCCCCCCCCTTAACTCGCGAAAAAAGCCCTTTTCAAGGCTACCTAAACGCTTCTGAAAATATTTCTAGAAGTAAACCACTCCTTGTATCCGATTTCTGTGCAATCCTACTAACAAAAGAATGATAATTAGCTGTAGGCTTTGAACTCAATACCTCTTCAGTGGCAAGTCCGTACTCTACCAGTGAACTAACATGAACACGCAAACCCAACCTGAAGAAACACGACTTTCAATTTCTGGTATTCGATGACAATGATGCTCATATACTTTGCAAATGTTGTATTCAACTTGGGATATTCCGCAACACACACACACACATAAACAAAGCGAAAGAGAGAGAGAGAGAGAGAGAGAGAGAGAGAGAGAGAGAGAGAGAGAGAGAGAGAGATGAATACACAAAAGCATATTCAACGTATTCGAATGAGACTCTAAGTAACGACATTCCGTTCTAAAGAGAATTTGTGTTTCTTCCCGTGACGTTAAGGGGATCGGGAAAACTTGTGTCTTGAAGCAGGATACGACTTTGGATACTCTGTTTATACACTTTCTATATCCGTAGGAATATACTGTATTTCACGAATATAAATAACATACTGTAATGAGAATATTGAGAAGTTAAATCTGTATGACAAATAGCTGCAAATAAATACACTACATAACTTATTTATTGCTATTAAACGATTTTCCTAACTTGTATTTAACATTATCATATATAATACCGACCTACTGTGAAAATTATCTCAGATGTTATATTTTAAACATAATACTTACTATGTTCTGCAATTATTATGTTATATATAAACAACTTATGTATTTTAATGTAATTATTTTATATAATTTTTCATGCATTGCGGAAAATATAATTTAAAAAAAAAGTATTGGCCCAGACGAGAATCGAACTCTCAACCGTATGATTTGAAAGCCGACAGCTTACCAATGAGCTAACACAAGGACTTCTAGAACTAAGCTTCTAGCGATGTATAACGGATCTCATGATAATTATGACATTCATATCCATTACAAACGCAGTTTCTGTTCTACTTTGAGTTTTATTTTAGTACTCAGGCGATAATTATGTTCTATTTCTTCATTTTGAGCATTCTTTTACATATGGAAAGATTCTTTAACGTATTTAAATGTTCCATTACGTATAGAGAGCTAAATGACAAACAAGCATGTGCTCACATTAATAAAAACGTTTCGAAATATTGTATCATTTAGTATTTCAATCAATGTTGCTTTTTTAAACACTTGGTAACAAGTCTTATTATATTTAAAAGAAGAAAAACACATCTGCAAACTTTTACCCTTTTGCAAAGGCTGGCTTGGAGGTTCGAACCTGGCTTACTTTTTCCCGAAGATACCCGAAGCTGGACTTTGAAAATTTTTGCCTCAAAACACCAATAAAGAATGCGCTCAACCTTTTTGAGACAAGGTGTACATTTGTGCACTCCTTTAAAAATTTGGGAGGGGTACTTTGGCCCACCCCTTAAATTTTAGAAATTGCTCATTTTATATATTTGGTATTATAGTACTGGACCCTAACATGTATTATGATAAATTTGGGTGGTCCACCTCGTTCCCTTTTAGGGGTACAAATTGCCAAAATATAAACGTAAGCAATACGTTGTACCACGTGTTTGGTATTTTGGCCCAATTTATTTCCTTGGATGAAGTCCTATTACCTTATATGGTTATGTATAGGGGTCTATTCCCTATCATAAGACAAAGGCACATTTGTGCACCCCTTTAAAAATTTGGGAGGGGTACTTTGGCCCACCCCTTATCTTATGATAGGAAATGAACCTATATACATGACCATATAACGATATAAGGTAATAGAACCTCCTCAAGCATTTGGTATCATAGTACAGGTCTCCAATATGTACCACTATAAATTTGGATGGTCCACATCGTTCCCTTTTCATAGGTAAAGAACTACCAAAAATCAAATTTCGGAGGTTATTGACATCTATTTAGCATGTTATATGGATATGTACAGAGGTTTATTACCTTTATATGTTTATGTTCCCTTTTAAATTTGGGAATTATCAAATAACAAAATTCGGTAAACGTTTTCTAAGCCCCATTGTAGATGTTGATGTTCCTCTTATGGCCAAATATTCAAAATTTAAATGTTATTGACCGGCTTTATTATTGAATAAGTACAGGATTTATTACTTTTTCATAAGACACAGGTGTATTTGTGTACCAATCTTAAATTTTGGCAAATTTTTCAAGGGGTGCATTAATATTCCCATGTCTTATGAAAGGTAATGGACCCCTGTATACGCCCGGGTATATTGATGCACCCCGGGAGGGGTACTTTGGCCCACCTCTTTATTTTGGAAATTGCCCAATTTAAACATTTGGTATAATAGTATAAGACCCTAATATATATTATGATAAATTTGGGTGGTCCATCTCGTTCCCTTTCATGGGTACGAAATTGCCAAATTTTAGTACAACCACGTGTTTCGTTTTCACCTAATTTATTCCCTTGGATGAGGTCCTATTACCTAATATGATTATATGGTCATGTATAGGGGTCCATTTTCTATCATAAGACATAGGTACATTGATGCACCCCGGGAGGGGTACCATAGCCAATCCCTTAAATTTTGGAATTTTTTTAATTTAAGCATTCGCTATCATAGTACATGACCTCAATATGTATCATGATAAATTTGGGTGGTCCACCTTGTTCCCTTTCATGAGTAAAAAAATGCCAAAATATAAACATAAGCAATATGTTGTATCACGTGTTTGGTTTTTGGCCCAATTTATCCCGTTTGATGCGGTTCTATTACCGTATATGGTCATATGGTCATGTATATAGGTTCATTTCCTATCATAAGACATGAGTACATTGATGCACCCTTTAAAAATTTGGGAGGGGTATCTTGACTCATCCACTCAGTTTTAGAAATTGTTTTAATATAAGCATTTGGTATCTTCGTACAGGTCTTCAATATGTACCACTATAAATTTGGATGGTCCACATCGTTCCCTTTCATGGGTAAAGAACTACCAAAAATCAAATTTCGGAGGTTATTGACCCCTATTTAGCACGTTATATGGTTTATTACCTTTATATGTTTATGTTCTCTTTTAAATTTGGGAACTATAAAATAACATAATTTGGTAAACGTTTTCTAGGACCCATTGGTGTTCCTCTTATGGCCAAATATTCAAAATTTAAAGGTTATTGAACGGCTTTATTATTGAATAACTACAGGATTTATTACTTTTTCATAAGACACAGGTGTATTTGTGTACCAATCTTAAATTTCGGGAGGGGTGCATTTCTTATTGTCATATCAATAATTGGTAATTGTTCTTAAAATTGGATAGTATTTCATTCATTGGGTAAATCATTATGATCACGTGATCAGTTATTGACCTATGATGGGATTAGGAGTCCAGGACATTGGTACATTTAAACTTTGTAGGATAATTTGAGAATGCGTCATTGGTATTGATTATTACAGCCAAATATAAACGTAAGCAATACGATGTACCACGTGATTGACCTTGATGAGGTAGTGTACAGGGATACATAGCTAACCTTATTGAATCTTATGACTCATAGTCTTAAGGGAATACATGCTACAACACTGGCAAAGTTATTGTTGATGTAATTTGATTGGTTGATCACTATCTTTCGTGCAATCTGATTGGCTGATCACTATCTTTCGTGCAATCTGATTGGCTGATCACTATCTTTCGTGCAATCTGATTGGTTGCTGATTTTCAAATCTTTGCTGCATTCAGTTTTAAGTTTTGTTTAACATTTAAAAATCTTGGTTTCGTTCAACATTTTGGACTCACTGATAAATATGATCAAAACCGTTTATTTGTTAATCGAATAGTTAAAAACCGGATAAAGTTTGACGGTTAACCGTGAAACGTAAAATTTTTTTAGTTTGAAATTTTTTGTTTGAATTTTTTTGTTTCAGAATTTTGTTTGAAATTTGTTTCAAAATTTTTTGTTTGAAAATTTTTTTGTTTGAAATTTTTTGTTGCAAAATTTTGTTTGAAATTTTTTTGTTTAAAATTTTTTGTTCGAAATTTTTGTTTTGAAATTTTTCGTTTCCAAATTTTTTTGTTTAAAATTTTTTTGTTTCGATTTTTTTTCGTTTCAAAATTTTGTTTGAATTTTTCGTTTCCAAATTTTTTCGTTTCAAAAATTTTGTTTCAAAGTTTGGTTTGACATTTTTAAAAGTTTGTGCACTCATTAGTAAAGAACCGGAACTGTTTAGAGCAAAAACCTCTGGCAACATTGTGGTGCAATAGTACACGTCAGAACCTGGGGTTGTACTTGAAATGAAAAAACACAAATCATTGAAATGGATCATTTTATTACACTCCACATACATCCATACCAGATATATGATCTGGATATTGTCGATACAATGTATTTTGAACTTCTTGCACTAGTTTGTCTTTAGCATATAATTTTAATTCCAATTGAAGTCTTTTAAGGTCTAATGCGATATCAATTGGTGGAAACTCAATGTCCATTTGATCACAAATAAACTGTTTATCAATACAGGTATGCACCCACGAACGATGTTGACAACCATCACAATATCTAGATACATGTTGTACAATATGCATAAATAGTACTTTTTCAGGAATATACTAGTTTTGTTGCACACTTCCACTGCATGTTTCACACACTGAAATACGCTGATGAATTTGTTCCATTCCTTTTGTGTTAGATACACCATGTTGCGAGGGACATGAAATGTACTCTTTTTACGTAACAGCACCATCTTCTCTTCGAGGACTGTACGCAGCACCACTTCATGATTTGAGCCTAACGATTTGACTATGGTCACATTTAGCTCATCGTTCATTTGGTCGATTCGTGCCATTCTTCACAGGTCAGTTGTACACCAAATTGTTCTGCTTTGCCCAATCGAATCACAGGTTCAAATGTTCTAGCACTGATACCAATCATCACATGTTTTGTTTATTGGATAATAGCTTGCGAAGATGAACTCTTTATCGTTAGAAGTACACATCTTTCCTCCTGAAAAGCACTTGCTCAAATGATTTCGTGGGATGACACTGTATTTGCTGGTTTATAGTTATTGCTGACGTCATTGGTAAGGAATGTGCTGACGTTTGAATTTATGGTTTCATCACAGTTGCTGACGTCATGCTGACCAACCAAATTCATACAACTATGTCTGATGTGCTGACGTTTGAATTCATGATTTTGCTGACGAATCTGGCTGTGTACTAAATTCAAATTGATGACTTCGACCCAAGAATCCTTTGTAACATAAAGATACAGATCCAGTATTTAAGAAACGCAGCAGTTCTTCTTGTTTTGATGCTTCCATGGGTAAATATCTTGCTGGTAAAATTATATTCTTATCATTTTCAAGCTTCACTACGATTCTTAATCCAAACTTTGTAGGGATCATTTGGCTAGCTAAGATTCTATAAGGTACATTCTGTTGTAAATCAGTAATCTTGGTAAATGATTTCATCACATCACGTGTGTTTAGAAACTGCAGACAAGTAGCCATGATGACGTTATCATGAATACTAACTCGAACGATGATGCAAAACTGATGACGTTGCATTATCATGTTCTGACGTGTACTATTGCACCACAATGTTGCCAGAGGTTTTTGCTCTAAACAGTTCCGGTTCTTTACTAATGAGTGCACAAACTTTTAAAAATGTCAAACCAAACTTTGAAACAAAATTTTTGAAACGAAAAAATTTGGAAACGAAAAATTCAAACAAAATTTTGAAACGAAAAAAAAATCGAAACAAAAAAATTTTAAACAAAAAAATTTGGAAACGAAAAATTTCAAAACAAAAATTTCGAACAAAAAATTTTAAACAAAAAAATTTCAAACAAAATTTTGCAACAAAAAATTTCAAACAAAAAAATTTTCAAAAAAAAATTTTGAAACAAATTTCAAACAAAATTCTGAAACAAAAAAATTCAAACAAAAAATTTCAAACTAAAAAAATTTTACGTTTCACGGTTAACCGTCAAACTTTATCCGGTTTTTAACTATTCGATTAACAAATAAACGGTTTTGATCATATTTATCAGTGAGTCCAAAATGTTGAACGAAACCAAGATTTTTAAATGTTAAACAAAACTTAAAACTGAATGCAGCAAAGATTTGAAAATCAGCAACCAATCAGATTGCACGAAAGATAGTGATCAGCCAATCAGATTGCACGAAAGATAGTGATCAGCCAATCAGATTGCACGAAAGATAGTGATCAACCAATCAAATTACATCAACAATAACTTTGCCAGTGTTGTAGCATGTATTCCCTTAAGACTATGAGTCATAAGATTCAATAAGGTTAGCTATGTATCCCTGTACACTACCTCATCAAGGTCAATCACGTGGTACATCGTATTGCTTACGTTTATATTTGGCTGTAATAATCAATACCAATGACGCATTCTCAAATTATCCTACAAAGTTTAAATGTACCAATGTCCTGGACTCCTAATCCCATCATAGGTCAATAACTGATCACGT
>NW_027657684.1:0-21684 GCF_964235325.1 Thermobia domestica | reverse complement strand
CCCTGCTTGGGTGCCATGATAGTGAGAACGGCTTGCATTGTTTTTTATCTCTTCCAGGGGTGTAGCCACGGGGGGCTCCCAACGGGGCCAGTCCCCCAAATGACTTCCTTCCCCCCCAAACGACAGCTTTAATGCTTATATATAAATAATAATTTTCTGTTTCTCTTCATCAGATTTCCTTCAAACTTGGCACTTATATATAAGACCGAAAATAAATCGACACGTATTATTTGTTTCTTTCGGGAAATAGGTTGAAGGGGGCAAAGGGCCCCATTTCAAAAAAGGGTTCCCCTGATTAAAAGGACCACTTTAAAGAAACTAAACTCTGCCCATGCAAAGATGACTTCAAAGTAGGGAATACCGGTATTGTCGTTTTTGCGAGAAAAGGGTTATAGGGCCAATGCCCAATTCGAAATGACAAAGGACCTCGCACAATCCTTACGAAAATCGGATTTTCGTGGAACTGCTTGAAACCGTGATATGTTGTAGATATGATATTTCTGAGAAAAAATCTCAATAGACACAACCACAAATCACTGACCCTTTGGCCACTACAGGGCCACTTTTTTAAAACAGCCTATGATAACGACATTCTGGATTTCGGTAAAAATGACTAAAACCGTGATATGCTGTAGATATTGTGATCCTGAGAATAAGTCTTAACGAATATAACCACAAATCACTGATCGTTTGACCACTGCAGGGCCATGTTTTTAAAAGCAGCCGAATATCCTGATATTGTGGATTTCGACCAAAATGACTGAAACTCTGATATGTTGTAAATGTTGTGATCCAGAGAAAATGTCTCAATAAGCACAGTCAGCAATAACTGACCGTTTGGCCACTACAGGACCACTTTTTTGAAAACAGCAGAAGGTAACGTTATTCTGGATTTCGGTGGAATTGCTTGAAACCTTGATATGTTGTAGATATTTGATCCAGAGAAAAGTCTCAACGTGCGCACCCACCAAACAATCACGATGATGAGATCTTCAACATATCTTAGTCTTACTCAATCTTACTGAAATCCAGAACATCGTTGTACTCAGCTGTTTTCAACAAAGTAGCCCTGTAGTGAACAAACGATTAGTGATTTGTGGTTGTGTCCATTGAGACTTTCTCAGGATGACAATATCTACAACATATCACGGTTTCTGTCATTTTGACCGAAATCCAGAACATCACTATTTTCGGCTCGGCTGCTTTCAAAAAAGTGTCCTCGTAGTGGTCAAACGGTCAGTGATTAGTGGTTGTGTCCATTAAAACCTTTTCTCAGGATCACAATATCTATAACATAACACAGTTTTAGTCATTTTCACCGAAATCCACAATATCAATATTTTCGGTTGCTTTCAAAACAGTGGTCTCGTAGGAGCCAAATGGTCAGTGAGTGGTAGTTTTGCCCGTGAAGACTTTTCCTCAGGGTCATAATATCTACAACATATCACGGTTACAAGCAATTCCACCTAAATT
This sequence comes from Thermobia domestica, assembly GCF_964235325.1. Classification (NCBI taxonomy): domain Eukaryota; kingdom Metazoa; phylum Arthropoda; class Insecta; order Zygentoma; family Lepismatidae; genus Thermobia; species Thermobia domestica. Next base: position 20,211 of record NW_027657684.1, on the reverse strand, counting down.
CAGAATACCGTTACCTTCTTTTTCCAAAAAGGCGACCCTGTAGCAACCAGTCAGTTATTGGTGGTTGTGCTTCTTGGCTTGTTGAGACTTTTTCTCAGGATCACAACATCTAGAACATATCACAGTTTCAGTCATTTTCATCGAAATCCACAATATCACTATCTTCGGCTGCTTTCAAAAAAGTGACCCTGAGTGGCCAAACGATCAATGATTGGTGGTTATGCCCATTAAGATTTTTCTCAGGATCACAATATCCACAACACATCACGGCTTTAGTCACTTTACCAAAATTCAGAATGTGGTTATATTCGGCTGTTTTCAAAAAAGTGGCCCTGTAGTGGCCAAACAGTCAGTGATTTGTGGTTGTGCCTATTGAGACGTTTTCTTAGGAATATAACATCTAGAACATATCACGGTTTCAAGCAATTCCACGGAAATCTAAATTCCTAAGGGTTGTGCCCTTTATCATTTCGAAGGGGGCCATTGCCCTCTATAACTCTATTCTCGCAAAAACGACAAAACACGTATTTCCTATTTTTAAGTCATCTTTCCATCGGCAGAGTTTCCTTCCTTTAATGTGGCCCTTTTAACCAAGGAGGCCCTTTTTGAAAAGGGGCCCTTTGGCCTCCTTAACTTATTTCCCGAAAGACACAAAAAAAGTGTCTATTTATTTTCGGTCTAGTATGTGCCAAGTTTGAAGAAAATCCGATGGCGAGAAAACCTTGTGAAGCTATCTCCTTTACACTCTCACTTTTTGGACTTGACGAGTTTTTGTCCCGAAGTCTTCAATTTACTGCGATTCATATTTGACAGTTTGAAGTCAAATGTTTTAACAAGGTACTTCAAATACTACCATTAAACAACGGTACTAAACTAATTAGTAACGATATTATATATTTTTATATGTAACTAATGTTTTTTAATTTTTTTTATCAGATGGAAAATTTAGTGGAAAATAACGTTTTTTTTTTCAGTTTTTCAGTTCGGATTTCATTCGCTCTTTTTACTGCTACTTGATGTGTAACAGGATATATAGCTGTTAATAAAATAATTATGTTTTTTAGTGACGAATAATAAATAAATATTTTTGTCAGGAAATCTTAAAGAAATTAAGTGCAATTCCAAAGATCAGTCTTATGTATAAAGGTAGCCAAGAATGTTCTGTCCCTTTTTGTGGAGGTATGTGATCCATTGGCCCTCACACCGTGAGTTGAATGCGAATGGAGATAAGGCGAAGGTCAGTTGTTGGTGTGGGTATATCCAACATACTACCTGGTTGTGACAGTTCAGTTATTCCGTGAACTTGTGTAAGGACAGAGGGAATATGGGACCTCCACAGAATCATAAGGGCGTGTATGCTGTACGAGTTCAAACTGGGGTCAAATGACGCTGCAGTGAAGTAGAAGATATGCCAGGTCTTTTGTGAGGGTGTCGTGAGTACGCGGATAGTGCAGTGGTAGTTTAACAAGTTTAAGGACGGTGACGAAACACTCGAAGACGCATCACATGCTGGAAGACCAACACATGTACAAAATGAAGATCTCCAAACAGCAATTTAGGCTAACAGTGCCAGACGTGTGAGGAACTGGGACTACAATTCTATATAATTGAAGAAATCATTCGGCAGCACCTCCATCAACTGTGGAAACACTACAAGTTGGGTCGATGGATCCCACATGATTAAACTCCGGGCCAGAAGGCAACGCGAACAGACACCTGTGTTTCTTTGTCGTCTCGTCTGAGGAAGGAGCCATTTCTGAACAGGGTGATGACATGTGATGATAAGTGGGACCTGTACGAAGCTCCACGGTGCCGCCATCATTAGTTAGCATCCATGAACCAGTTTCAAAACAGTCGAAAGAAGCACTGCACCAGAAGAAAGTTCTCGTGTGTGTTGGGTGGAGTGCTCGCTGCATCGTGCATCTTAAACTGCTACCAGTTGGTCAGAGCATCAATGCAACTGTGTACTGTCAGCAGTTGAGCCGTGTCCAAGGAAAACTCAAAGATGTGGAGCCAGCAGTTCTGAATCACAAGGGGGCCCTCCTGTTACAGGATAACGCTAAGCCCCACGTGGCAAGGATGACCCGGGACACCATTCTACGCTTTGAATGGAAAAACACTATTGCATCGGCTATACTCCCCGGACATTGCACCGTACGATTATCACCTGTTCCATCCCTTGGACAGTCACCTTGGAGGATGCCAGTTCAAATCCCTAGTAGAGATACAAAATTCACTTGATATCTTCTTAGCTTCACGCTCCACGAAGTTCTACCGCGATGGAATCCATGGTCTCCCAGAACGTTGGCAGAAGATCGTCGATGCTAATGGGGACTACCTTTAATCTTCCAGGTAGTCTTAGCCAGAGGTAATACATCGATGTTCGAAGGTGTTGGGTGAAAAAGCGATATAACTTTCTTGGTAACCTTTATAGATAGGTTGTGTGTCCAAGGGCTTAAATTCAAATAGTTATACACAAAGGTATAATGTTTGGTCCGGTTCAGTAGTTCTTGATGAAACATAATAAAAACTACCTGGAACATATTTGGTCTAGGAATTAATTCGTGCGGTTGGTACGCACACATTGAAGCTGTAGTACAAACACAAAATACATAAATACCTTAAGAAAAATATTGTCCATCGCTAGCCACCACTTTCGCCCATCTGTCAGGCAATGTACGGATTCTGTGGCGAAAGAAGTCCTCATCCTTGGAAGCGATCCAGTCAGAGACCCATGTTTCGATATCTTCTGAAGAAGTAAACCGCTGTCCAATCAAATCGTTGTTCATGCAATCGAACAAGTAGTAGTCCGAAGGAGCAACGTCTGGTGAATACGGCGGGTGGGGTAAAACTTCCCATCCGACATTTTCTAAATAGGTTTTGACCGGTTTTGCGACATGTGGGCGAGCGTTATCATGTTGAACAATAAGTTTATCATGTCTGTTCTCCCATTCTGGTCGTGTTCTGGCCAGAGCTTGCTTCAAACGCATTAATTGTCGTCGATAACGTTCTCCATTCATAGTTTCACCCGGTTGCAGCAGCTCATAGTACACCACACCTTTCATATCCCACCATATGCACAGCATAACCTTTGCACAGTGAATATCTCGTTTTGGTTGTGATGGACCTGGTTCACCTGGTTTCACCCAGGCCTTTTTTCGTTTAGGGTTCTCGTAATGGATCCACTTCTCATCACCCGTAATAATTCGATGCAGAAACCCCTTTCTGCTCTGTCGTTGAAGCAGCAATTCGCAAATGGTTTTTCGTCTTTCAACGTCTCTGTCTTTCAATTCATGTGGAACCCAATGTGACATCTTTTGAATCATTCCCATGGCTTTCAAGCGTTTGGAGACTGTTGTTTGATCAACGCCTAATGTTGCTGCAAGTTGTTCCTGCGTTTGACACGAATCCTGCTCGAGCAATGCTGTCAATTCTTCGTTTTGAAATTTTTTTGGCTGTCCAGCTCGCTCTTGGTCTGCCAAGCCGAAATCACCACTTCTAAACCGTGCAAACCACTTCTGACACGTTCGCTCAGCTAGAGCATGGTCACCATACACTTCCACCAAAATATGATGACTTTCAGTCGCACTTTTCTGCATGTTAAAGTAATGCAGCAGGACACCCCGCAACAACACTTTATCAGGCACAAATTGCGCCATGTTCACTTAACTACAAACTGGTGTTGTTGACGCTTTAATCCACTGCCCTATACTACGAAGGATACGCGATGACAGGGGTTTGCAACACATGTGTGGATACACGGAACTGTGGGACGCTCCGTTCGTTGCGCCATCTCTTGTCCACCCGCACGAATTAATTCCTAGACCAAATAATTTATGGAGAAAAAGCAATAATAATAATAATAATAATAATAATAATAATAATAATAATAATAATAATAATAATAATAATAAGCTAAATACCTGTGTTTTTACTTTTCCGGAAGGAAACAAAAATTTTCCGATTTTTCAGGTCTCAAAAAACACTAACTTCAACACATGTTTTTTTTTTGTTTGTTTGTTTTATACATTGTAGCTGGCCCCTCTTCAAAAACGAAGGGCCCCTCCTACTTAAACCTGCTGGCTACACCCCTGATCTCTTCAAAAAAGTTACCTTACTTTTGCCTTCGAAAAATGTTAATCATATATACAGGTATTTTAAAAATAGCTTACACGGGAACCTGCGGTTGCTTTGTACGTCATGGCGGTCACTGGTGTCCTTATCAAAGAAAATGCCGTCGGACGAACACCGTTACAAATAAATAACAATTAAATATATTTTAGTTCTTCCCAAGTAAGCTAAACAATGTCCTAGGTAGAGGAGAAAGTAAAATTGATAGCGGTGGCGGCTCGTAAGTGAAAGATATGATGGTTTGCACTTGCCACACTTAACATAGTGTATAAATTATAATACACTATATACCTATATATACTGGGAGAAGTACTCGGCTTAGCACGAGAAGAATAATGTTTATGTAAAATCTTTAAAAGTACAAAATGCATAAAAATATATACCTCTGAATAACGCCTTCGGCATTGCTTTTGTATTACAGTAGTGCAATCTGATATAAATTACATACATCAATATGAAAGTTAAGTTTTGAAATAAAATAGCAAAGATAATAACATGTATTTTTGTTAACATATAATTTCCAATGTTTGTAGAAACTTGCAAACATAATTATTAACAGATACTAAGAAAGGTGTAAGTTTCATCAAGGTGAGGGCACCGAAGGGGGGGGGGGGAGCAAGCGACGCCGAAATATTTGTCGCCTAAGGTCTCGAAATGTCTACGTCCTTGGACACACAAGTATCTAAACCAGGGCTGTCCAAATGGCGGCCCGCGGGCCGTATGCGGCCCGCCAAACCATTTTCTGCGGCCCGCAAAGCTTTCTTGATTTACGATTGTTATAACATAATATTTTAATTTATATTCATTTATTCTTTTAATGTTTCCACTCTTCTTTCGGAATAATGCATCAATTTAGCGCTTCTATACAACAAAAAGACGCGAGCATCCATGGCAACACTGGAGTCGGTAATGTAATCGCTGCTGAAAGAGACGATTACTTCAAGAACGTATATATATTTGATCTAGCTTTTTAAATCAGACCCTTTCTTCCTCGAACTTTGCCTAGAAGCCACAGCGCGCAAGACATACACCACTTCTTGTGATAAACACAATTTAGCATACTTTCTAAGTTGCAATCGTCTGACATTAGATTTTGAAAATGAAGCATTTAATTTTTCTGAGTTCTGTAGAGACATCGAGAGTATCACGAATGGATTTAATGCGAAATTCTCAGATTTTGACAAACTAAAACACGACATTGCGTTATTTACTAATCCATTGACAATAGACATCGAAGAACAACCTCCAAACTTACAGCTCGAACTTTGTGATCTTCCGGCTGACCCATTCTTTCAGACAAGAACAAAGAAAGGAGTAGATTTTTCAGACTACTTTCTAACAAACGTTTCCCTAACTTTTGTGAGTTTAGTCGGAAAATAGTGTCAATGTTTGGTAGTACTTATTTGTGTGAAAGTGCATTTTCCACCATGAAAATTGTGAAGAATCGCTTCAGAAGCTGCCTTGGAGATTCTTCTCTTTTACATCTCTTTTACATCTTCTCATGTAGATATCCCAGCCCTTGTAAACGCTACTAGTCACCCTCATTTGCCACATTGAATAGGTATGTAATATTTCAAAATACATTTTTATATTTTTGTTTTGTAGCGTAATAATAATAATAATAATAATAATAATAATAATAATAATAATAATAATAATAATAATATTATTATTATTATTATTATTATTATTATTATTATTATTATTATTATTATTATTATTATTATTATTATTATTATTAGCTGCGGCCCTCCACCTTACTAATAAAGACTGTTATGGCCCTCAGGCTCATTATAATTGGACACCACTGATCTAAACGTTTAAAGTTTGTTAGCAGTCCACACAAGGAAATTATACAGAAATAAGTAAGAAGTAAGCAAGAGTAGATGTACAGTCAGAAACAATATTAAGTATAGGTTGGACCTATTGTTTCTTATACCTCTACCTTTACTTATTATTGTTTCCGACTGTACACGAAAGATCACAATACGGTACTTACCGTAAATTGATGCATGAAGATGCTTCAGCTGTTATTTGATGTTGCTGATTCAGGAGTTTCTTCACTACTCCATGGTCCAAGAGAGTTATAAAAAAAAAAAAAAAACTTTTCATGTTAGTTTTACATACCTATCTTGACTCCCTTTGTCTCATTATTGTGAAACAACGAACAACGCGCTATTTGAATCACTTGAAACGAAAAGAAGAGAATTTATACTCTCCAACTTTCTGCACTCATTTTCCTTCAGGGAAGAGATTTTTATTGGTCCATCATCTTAGCATACAGAATTACGATTTACTTTAATTTTCTGCATAGGTAGATACATTGGCAAAACTCCGGGGGGATGAGTCCCCCCAATCTTAGAACTGAGGCGGACTGTTCCCCCAATAATTCGATTTGAAATGTGTTTTGGGGAAAATATGATTATTTGTGTCCGATTACCACAAAGGAAAGTGAGAAGAAATTTAAGTCCTCTCAGAATAGCCTCAAATCTGTCCCTGCAGGTCTCCCAATGTTGAAGACAATTAGCGATGCGCACGAGACGAGTCGAGACAGGAATTTCCTGACAAAATTCGAGTAAAGGCACGGCTCTTCCAATAGAAAAATATACGTTTTTCGAGTCGAGACATCACTTTGACAGAACATTTTCGAGACGAGCGAGACAGCCACAAATCTTGTCTCGTACGCATCCCTAAAGACAATTCTAGTTTTCTGATACTCCACAGCATTGTTTTTCAACTTCATAAACATTTTAAACATCTTAAAAAAATTGCTAACGGTCTTATCCGTCACTCCCCCCCCCCCCTATGTTGAATACAGATTTGCGTCGCTGGGTAAATAACCGAATGTTTCCCCTGGTAGGTGGCAATTTATCATTGTTTCTTTCTCAAACTTATCTCACTTTTATAGCTCTGTTAGTAAAGTTGATCAAACGTTAAAAATTGTTGATCATACCTGATCAAACGATGATCAAACGATTGACATAAGAAAAAGTCGAATCGGAGGTGAAGGGGGGCTGGCCCCCATTTTGGAACCCTTATATCTCTGTTACTAAAGTTGATCAAACGTTGAAAATTGTTGATCAAACCTGATCAAACGATGATCAAACGATTGACATGAAAAAATTTCGAATCTGACGTGAGGGGGGGCTAGCGTGTAGTTAGCACCCCCTACTAAATATCGCTTATATTTCTGTTAGTAAAGCTGATCAAACGTTAAAAATTGTTGATCATACCTGATCAAACGATGATCAAACGATTGACATAAGAAAAAGTCGAATCTGAGGTGAAGGGGGGGCTGGCCCCCCATTTTGGAACCCTTATATCTCTGTTACTAAAGTTGATCAAACGTTGAAAATTGTTGATCAAACCTGATCAAACGATGATCAAACGAGTGACATAAGAAAAAGTCGAATCTGAGGTGAAGGGGGGCTGGCCCCCCATTTTGGAACCCTTATATCTTTGTTACTAAAGTTGATCAAACGTTGAAAATTGTTGATCAAACCTGATCAAACGATGATCAAACGATTGACATAAGAAAAAGTCGAATCGGAGGTGAAGGGGGGGCTGGCCCCCCATTTTGGAACCCTTATATCTCTGTTACTAAAGTTGATCAAACGTTGAAAATTGTTGATCAAACCTGATCAAACGATGATCAAACGATTGACATGAAAAAATTTCGAATCTGACGTGAGGGGGGGCTAGCGTGTAGTTAGCCCCCCCTACTAAATATCGCTTATATTTCTGTTAGTAAAGCTGATCAAACGTTAAAAATTGTTGATCATACCTGATCAAACGATGATCAAACGATTGACATAAGAAAAAGTCGAATCTGAGGTGAAGGGGGGGCTGGCCCCCCATTTTGGAACCCTTATATCTCTGTTACTAAAGTTGATCAAACGTTGAAAATTGTTGATCAAACCTGATCAAACGATGATCAAACGAGTGACATAAGAAAAAGTCGAATCTGAGGTGAAGGGGGGGCTGGCCCCCCATTTTGGAACCCTTATATCTTTGTTACTAAAGTTGATCAAACGTTGAAAATTGTTGATCAAACCTGATCAAACGATGATCAAACGATTGACATAAGAAAAAGTCGAATCGGAGGTGAAGGGGGGGCTGGCCCCCCATTTTGGAACCCTTATATCTCTGTTACTAAAGTTGATCAAACGTTGAAAATTGTTGATCAAACCTGATCAAACGATGATCAAACGATTGACATCAAAAAATTTCGAATCTGACGTGAGGGGGGGCTAGCGTGTAGTTAGCCCCCCCTACTAAATATCGCTTATATTTCTGTTAGTAAAGCTGATCAAACGTTAAAAATTGTTGATCATACCTGATCAAACGATGATCAAACGATTGACATAAGAAAAAGTCGAATCGGAGGTGAAGGGGGGGCTGGCCCCCCATTTTGGAACCCTTATATCTCTGTTACTAAAGTTGATCAAACGTTGAAAATTGTTGATCAAACCTGATCAAACGATGATCAAACGATTGACATCAAAAAATTTCGAATCTGACGTGAGGGGGGGCTAGCGTGTAGTTAGCCCCCCCTACTAAATATCGCTTATATTTCTGTTAGTAAAGCTGATCAAACGTTAAAAATTGTTGATCATACCTGATCAAACGATGATCAAACGATTGACATAAGAAAAAGTCGAATCTGAGGTGAAGGGGGGGCTGGCCCCCCATTTTGGAACCCTTATATCTCTATTACTAAAGTTGATCAAACGTTGAAAATTGTTGATCAAACCTGATCAAACGATGATCAAACGATTGACATCAAAAAATTTCGAATCTGACGTGAAGGGGGGGCTAGCGTGTAGTTAGCCCCCCCTACTAAATATCGCTTATATTTCTGTTAGTAAAGCTGATCAAACGTTAAAAATTGTTGATCATACCTGATCAAACGATGATCAAACGATTGGCATAAAAATAATTTTAAATTTAGCATGAGGGGGGGCTAACTGCACGCAGGTAACTTAGCGGCTTTTGGCCTCTTCTCATTATAAAAGTGACGTGTCACGTGAATGCAATGTGTATATCCTATATGAGGTAGGCCTTCAGGCTTTGGAACTTCGGTTCACAAGGAAAAACCTGTTGCTTTGGCTTTATGTATAATCAAGGTCGTTTCTTTTGTACCTTTGTTTGATTTGGTCTTCGTCTCTCATAGCAATAGTTGCTTATTGTCTTTCTTTTGTTACGGAAGACCCTGAAAAGTGGAGTGATAATTATGCATGCGCTGTCCACGATTTGATCCTCAGTGAAATGAAATGAACGGAAATGAAATATTTAGTTTAACGTCCCACGTGAATGCACGGGGGCTAGGGAGACAGTGATGATGAGAAAGGAATGTAAGGGTGGAATGAAGAAAGTAGGAGAAAATGAGTGGACTCCGAGAAACCCCACCCATACGGTGATTGCCCAGCACAAAGCTCACTTGGCGCGAGCTGGGATCGAACCAGGAACCCCACACACACTAGAGGTAAACGCTCTACCACTGAGCTACCGTGGCCCCTTCATCCTCAGTGAATGCACAGAAGTATCCCATGTTTGATTCTCGTTGCAGTGTCAGCTTGTAATGAATACTACAGTATCATTTCCAGGAGGCTTCTCGGGTTTTTCAGTTTCTTTCAACATTCTATTTACCAGTGTGCGAATTAATTACTGATATGAGTGGGAGAATAAAACGAGACTAAACAGGACACAGAGGTTTGAAGATGCAATAGTTTAAAATGAGACAATTACGCCCTTTCTCCCATCACACACACACGAATATGATAATCTGCCAACAGTAACAAACCAGAAATATATTAAACCAATAAACTTAGCAACAATATCTGTATTAAGTATATATTGCCTGAGATGCCCGCATTTAACCTTTCTGAACGTGTAAGACGTTTGCAAATTCATACATTCTTCCATGTACGTAGTATAACGTCGTCATGTAGATTTACTTTCGCCGACGAACCGAAGTATATGAAGATATAGTCACAACTGACAGCTAGAGACACAAAGGTGCACCCAGAAGTTTCTCTTCGGTGGGCCCAAGACTTTTTCAGGAGGGGCGGACCTTGACGTACTAAAATCGATCCGAAAGTTCTGCTTCAGAATGTGACAGAATTAATAACTCATCATGAATAAAATACATTATTATTATTATTATTATTATTATTATTATTATTATTATTATTATTATTATTATTATTATTATTAATAATAATAATAATAATAATAATAATAATAATAATAGTTGAAACATGGGTTTTGACACTGAACAATGTTACAATCATAGGTTGTAGGAAAAGAAAAAATATTTTAGGAAGCCTTTTTTCTTTATCTTTTATGTGTAAATAAAATGTACGGACCGTACTGAGCTTTCTCGTTCTAATTTTTAAAATTAAAACACGTTATGCTGTAGTTATTGGTGAACATTTATGAAATACGAACAAAATTATGCTACTGTAATAGTTCGTTCGAAGAAAACTCAGCCTCGAAAGTAAGCAATCGTTTCTGTACTTTTTAAGGATAGACTATTACGTATTAGAGTTATTTATGAAACGTTGGTCAATGAGATATCAACAAAATCGCATAGGTTGTATTTGAAGATATAATAAATAATATTAATTAAAAAAAAAGAAAACTACTCTTTTATACATTTTCTGCAAGCAGACAAGTGATTTCTGCAAGTTGCAGAGTTATTAGACATTTAAACAAAGTAGTTTTTTTTTAAATAAAACTTAAATTCGACTTTTTTTTTCATGATCACCATACTTTCTTCTCTCCTATCGTAGATCGAAAAGTAAAATGGTAAAAATAGAGTAAAATCGAAGAAAAATATCACTCTCAGTAGCACAGTGACTTATATTATTTTTTGGAGGGGCAAGCAATAGTATTTCGGCCCCCGAGAAAACGTTTGAGCCCTGCAAAATTCGAAAATAGGCCCCTTCTTTCCACTTTTCTTTTACTCTTTGTAGGCCTCCCGGAGCCTGTGGGCCCTCCCGCAGGACAAGGTCTGCAGGGCTATTAGTTACCACCCTGGACCCGCTTCCATACATGACAAATTAATTGAGGAGACAATCTTGACAAATCTCAAAGACATACAAATAAATATTACGTCTAGGGCCTCTAATAGTGGACATTTTTTACTGAAGACATTTTTTTTACCACGACTCATTTTTTGTTTTCTTTGCCTTTTGTGTGCTGTTTTGTTTAAGTAATGTAGTGAACCTGTTTGATGCTTCATACATGTTTATATCGTATATGGAGTAAAATTTTGTCTTAAAGTGACTCCCCCTCGAACGGCGGTTAGCTTCCCGGCGGGGGGGGGGGCCAGTTGTCCCTCTGCCCTAGGGTTGCCATATGTCCGTATTTTGTACGGACTGTTTGTATTTTTGGGGTCCGTGTCCGTATCGTACATAGCATGAAATAGGAAAATATTTGTATTTGACAGCTTTTGGAGCTGCCTGAAAATTTCGGAGTCTCTGAAAATCGCTAAAGTCTCGGGCGAAAAGAATTGTATTTTCATCACATAACTTATATTTTAGTTACAATTAATAAAGTAGGTTGTTTATAAGAAGTGTCTCATTTTTCCATTCCCGGGTTCTTTTTATTAGATTTACTATACGTAATTTAATGGCAAGATTTATTATATTTGTATTAATGAAAAAAATATAAAATATGTTAGTTTCCAATAGTGTTTTAAGTATTACAGTAAACAACTGTGTGATAACCGGGAAAGGTGATTTTTAAGTAAGAAATTTCAAAACATTTGTTTTGTGTTTGGGCACCATTTTAAGATCTGTCCGTATTTTGGATCAAAAAATTATGGCAACCCAATTATGGCCCCACACCCACAAATTACGGACCTGACTCTCCGAGAGTCATGCAATAGTATAGTAGGCTAATAAAATATCAACTGTGTGCATCCAGTTAGATAAACGAGAGTAACAAAGTTGATGATTACTCAGTATCAATGGCGTAGGCTAGGCGTGGGATTGGCTGGACCCTTTAGTACAGTGATACCGGAATAGATTCTGTACCGGAATGGATCTTTTGTGTTCCATTTGTGCCTCTTTTATACAGACATGTTACGACTCTTGCATATAGACTGCGGGAGCTCATGTAGTTCGGATTCCACATTAATCACTAGGTCCCGTACCGTATAGGCTCGCTGCTGAAAGGGACTTTAAACTCAAAATCAACTCAACTATTGTATAGTCCGCAGCAAAAAACCTGCAACATAAGCATTTAAGTTTATTGTGAAACTACGCCTAACAGCGCAGGGAATCAACATAAGTCTAAGTGGCACGAATCACGCCAGGAGAAACCTCGGCGTCCACCAATGCACACTTATTTTCGAGCAAAAGACTTCGTTGTTTCACAATAAACTTACATGCTCATGTTGCATATTTTTGCCGCGGACTGTACACAGAAAATTTGTCACGAAAAAGAAGCATTGTATGACATACATCCATAAGCTCTATTCTTAATCCTACACAATATTTCAGTGTTATGTACTGTATTCTTATAGTTGTATTGAACGAAGAAACTATAAGGAGGGGGATATCTTTGCACGTATTAGATAGAAACACCCAACAAAACAGTGTTGCCAACCCAACATAAAATTGTTTTTTCAACTACCTCTACGTCAAATTATAACATATTTCAATTCAACATGCCAAACGAAAACTTACAATACCACATTTATTATTCAGTGTTGCAAACCTAGAGGTCTGCGCGGATGCGGATATACATTTCTTTTCTGTACGGATAAATCTGTGGATATGGTTTCCTACATCTGCACGGTTAATATTTTATTTTATTTAGTGTAGTTGGTATTTGATCATGAGAAAACTGATATAATGTATTGTTTTTTTTTTGTTTTTTTTTATTCAGAAAACTACAAGGGATAGCTATTTAAAATGTGTTTAAAAACATTTTCGAAATCATGACTATTGTAGAATATGTAAGTTGTAATATTTGCTATCTCACTATCTGCGGATGCGGATGTGGGTGTGGATAGAGATGCTGCGGATGCCGTACGGATGTGGATGCGATATCTTATATCCGCGCAGACCTCTAGTGTTATAGTATCACAAACATCTAAAGTTTGGAAACCTCTATCACACATAAAGCACAGCGGAGATAGACAGGATAATACACATCGAAATACCTTCGCTTTGGATACCATGGTCATGGCATGATTTGTTTCTAATAAATAGAAACGAAGTTACAAGGAATTGAAAATTTAAATTTTTTGAAAGGATTTTACCGTTCACAGCACTTCGATATCTCAAACCGCAGCACTGCTGAAAATGGCGTACCTGTTTAAAATATTTAGATGATTCGTATTTTCCTTTCCTTTTATAGCATCACAGCAATAGTTTTTAGCAGCAGCAATTACAAGTTCTAGCAATTACATGATTTAAGCAGTGTTGCAAACTTCAGCAATGTTTTTCATATATTCGAAACTGTTTGAAATATCAAAGTGCTGTAAACAGGAAAATGATTTGTTTGCCAATTGCAAATCACACAGGTATTTAGATATTATACTTATATAAGATTTTTTTTCGAAGTAAACCCTTTCAAAGCCCTTGTAACTCCTTTCCTCGCGGAGATACTTTCAATGTTCATTTCCGTTGAGCTGTATGTGTGATAGAGGCTTCCAAACTTTGCATTTTTGTGATACTATAACACCCTTAGTTTGAAACACTGAATAATAGATGTGATATTTTAAGTTTTCGTTTGACACGTTGATTTGAAATATTCGTAATCTGAATATTAATAATCTGATGTAATGTGATTTGGAAAACCATAAGTTTATATTGTGTTGGCAACACTGTTTGTTGGGTGTGTTTGTTTAATATGTGTAAAGATACCCCCCCCTCATTATAGTTGCCTTGTGCAAAGTTCGCTTTTCTCCTCCCTGTTTTGGTTTCTCCGTTGTCAAAGTTGGACATTATAAATGATGCACTCTATATAAAACTTAATGTTCGAGTACAACGTTGAACCACAGCAAAAATTACGTGAAACTATTGTATTCTCGTCAGGTTTACGTATCTGCACAGAACTTCAGACATCCAATTAGTATCCGAATACGTAAAATTATAGTTGGAAGATTTGAATATAAGATAATTAAATAAATAGAAAATAAACCTAATAAAACCACAGTAAAAATAAACTTAATACAGTATACAGTACCGGTACATCAATCATTCCTTCCACTCCTTCCAAAATATGGGGTAACGTGAATTTTCTCATTATATTAAAGACAGTGCTTACTTCAGACTGGAAACGTATGCAGGGAAATTACAAGACTTTAATGTCATACATTTTTTTCTGGCAGTGTTTTCCATGTACTTAGAATGGCATATATAGCCCTTTATATGAAAGTGTTCTCGTGATAGTTTCAAGCGCAAATGGAAGACTTTCGGGGAGATGTTTGAAATAAAAGTTTCTAGTTATTTTGCATGTATTCTGAAGACATTAAGAAAATCTACTTCCACTGTAGATTGGTCAGTTTCGGTCTGTTGCGGGAGATGAAAATTTATTTAATATTTGCATAAAATTTAGATTTCATAATTTTGAGTGAGATCCTATGTATTAAACTTATTTTTTAAATTACGTTTTGACATTATTTCTAGAGAAAAGATGGCATTTAAAAAAAGTTATTCTTCTATAAGTATGCTTCCGAATGGGTCCTACAGCTACGATAAATTAAATTACGACTACCTATCATTCTTGTGGAGGATAAGCCTTTAGCAAACGAGTATTATAGTGCAAACGAGTATATATATATATATATGTACCTCTTTCCCCTTATGAACAAAATTTTCTGGAAGAAACCCTGCTCAACCGTAAACCTACTACTTGAAAATCGTACGGATTACCTTCTGCATAGATCAAAGTTTCTATATTTTGTATGTTAATTTAATATGATAAATTGTAAATTAAATATGAATATGATACATCTTTGGCTTGCAAAGGATTACGCTCTTTCTTTAACAGTTGTTATCATTTTCTGTATCAAAAGATCCAATATATTTCAACAAAAATTTCTTGTATTCCTTATATTTGAAGAACTACATGTAGTGTAGCCAAACCCAAATTATCTCTAAACTCAGTATGGTGTGCTTATTAAAAAAAAAAAAAAAAAAAAAAAAAAACCCTCGATTTAGGGGCCGTTCAAAAAGTTGGTCCTTGTTTGGAGCCCTGATCCAAAAATACATCACAAGATACAATATATTTCAATCAAAAACTTTCTTGTAGGCCTCATATCTAGAGAACTACACATAGTGTAGCCAAACCCAAACTATCACTTAACTCAGTATGATGTGCTTATTTCGTAGAAAATACAAAAACTCGAATTAAGGGCCGTTCAAAAACCCTGATCCTGATCTAGAAACTAATTATTGGCCAAGATCGCAATGGCCAAGATCACAATCTTTTGATCCATTTTTTAAATCATTCCTAAAATTCTTGTTATTATTATTCTTAAGATGTGAATATTTATAATAATATAATCAAATTCAAGACAAGGAAATAAACAACCTCACTATCAATAATAATAAAATATGTTTAACTATTTTTTTTATAATTATTATTTTATATTGCCTATTTCACGCAATTTTGAGTCAACGGGAAGTTTTTATTTTCATTTCTTCTCTTTTGTAAGGTCATATTGGTCAGTGAAATAAAAGTAGAAATTGCTTTGTCATTGACCAGTCTATATGAACACTATGATTAAATGGAATTACTCAAGCTAAGAGTTGTGTTACTGGCTATGTAGACTTGGTGACGATGATTCACTGTTTCTGGAATCAGTGATTATATAAGTTCCATGATTTGTCACGGCCCTTTGTTGGATGCTTGTGTGTAACTCTTCTTTGTAACGATCCGCGCTGAGAGTTCCCACTTGTGTTCTCAGCACTGCGCAAGATCATTATTTAGCTAAAAACCCGGTTTTGGACAAGATACTTCCAGTTAAAAACATCTCATGTACTTATATGAAAGCAATGAGGGGGAAATCCTATCTACCATTACATAGTTGTCATATTTACAGTACAAAGAACTTAAGTTATATTTACCTAATTATCTATCTTTGCTCTATGAAGTGCAGAAGTATATTAATTAAAATGCTAAATTAATCAACGAGTAAGCATGACTTTAAATCCATGCATATATGAAAGACACAACCTCACCTCCTTTTTAAACTTCTCAACTATGCTATACGAGTCCGACCATCCTTCTGTTGACTGGCATCTCAGCAAAAATAGTGAGAGATAACCGGAAATAAAATTTGATACCTATTCAGTGTCCCAATAGTAGGTTGCATGTCCTCTTTTAACTGTCTATTGAAACCGGAAGTAGTAAAACTCTATCATATCCGATTTTAAGGGTTAAGTTCCAAAGTTTGTCGTCCGTTTTTAGCAAAATTTTGAAAATTTACCGGGAAGAAATGGATAATTTGCTCGTGTTTAATAATAGGTAAGGAGAGCGGAACTTGTTTTTAGTTTTTTATAAACAGATATAATCATGGAACTATTAGGCAAGCGGAGGAAACTACTTTGCAAAAGATTATCGCATAGTTGGATTGTGGGATAGTAAGGAACATTTATATTCTGAACATGGCTGCAATTATACAGAAACCCTCCAGTTGATATTCGTACGTAAAGACGAGAACTTACACTCTATTAATTTTAATCTAACCCTAGCCTACTTATCCCTACCTTACTCTAATTTACCCTACCCTACTCTATTATACCCTTTTAAAGCGATCCTAAAAAATTAGTGATCTTTACATTTTCCTAGCTGTTATTACACTGTTTGTCGAAAACCAGGCGGACGATCAACTTAGGAATAAATGCCGATTTGATTTTAATGCTGATCAACATGATAGTAATGAAAATACAGCTATATATAAGAGGATGAAGTCGTGAAGTTACAAATGGTTAGGCATAACTTCTTTTAGAGACTAACGTACTTGGCGTTAAACTTAAGTTTTTCGTTGCCAACCATTGAAATTCCCAGTAAAAATGATAATATGGAGATTTCTTTCTTTCTTTCGAGCGACAATAGGAGAAAAAAAAAATAGTGGTCCTGAGAAAAAAAATAATCGAATTCGAGATTTCAACGGATTTACACGTTTCACGTCCTCTGCATGCAGAAAAGTGATTTTTAAAGTATGTATTCATCCGTTAGTTCGTCCTCGATGAAAGTACTAAAGGCCACAACATTCAATATATCCGCTCCAGATTTTAAACTTAATATTTTTACAATATCTCTATTTGAAGTTTTCGAATTTTGTTCCTACCCCCAAAATAAGAGTAGTTTATTGAGGGGTGAAGTTGAAATTTTGCGATTTTCACAGTATCGGCTCTAATGATTTTGATTCATTAACAACCTCATACTGTGGTAAAAGTAAGTTCTCTGGAAAAAATCTAGAAGAAATAGTTCAATCTTGGGGCGATTTTGTCAAAGCCTACTCAAGTGATTTTGCTCATATTTCATAAATAATTCTTTAACTAATAACCTATCAATATGACTTTACTCATTTGTTCTAAAAAAGAAAAAAGAAAAGAAAAAAAGAAAGAAAGAAAAGAAAAGAAAAAATCCAAGAGCATAATTGCTCTTCGGAGCGGGATCCTGATGCCTGAGGAGATTTTATTTATATTTTATAAGTAAATATTTCATTAGTAACACTATAATACAGGATAGACGATTTCTTATTTTTAAAAAAAAATCCACAATGGATAGTTTACTTTTGGGGAGTAGTATCTTCTCGAATGATTTTCCTCAAACATGATGGAAGCGATTCATTAGAAACCCTATAATGATGCGTAAATGGTTCTCATGAATATATCCACAAGGAATAATTGGGAGCAGGAAAATTCGGTGTAGGAAATTTCGGTGTAGGATAATTCGGTGTAAGAAAACTCGGTGTAGGAAAATTCGGTGTACAGAAAATTCGGTGTACGGAAAACTCGGTGTGGGGAATGTTCGGTGTAAAGAAAGATTCGTTGTAGTAGACAGTAGTATTTATTAAAAACTTAACTTTGAGCATAAATGAGCGTATTAGTTTTAAGTTCACTTTGTGTAGAACGTACTTTTACTGTCTGCTATACCAAATTTTGAAAAATTGTGATCGTGAAATAATTTGAATTCTAGATTTCGACGGATTTTAGCATTTCATGGCCCTTACATGACGCGAAATTTGTTTATTGATGTCCGTTTGTGTGATTTAGCGAAGCGATCATCGATACCAATCGACATTTCATTTAAAACTTAAGTTTTTATGCTGTTTTGGAGGATGTCTCCTAGAATTTTATATTTCAAAAAAAAAAAAAAAAAAAAAAAGTAGGTTACTAGACGGGTAAAGTTGAAAATTGTAGATTTTTCAAAAATGTTCTGACGATTTTATATATATTTTATAAATAAATATTTAAATTTAAATTCTTCAAAAACGACATAGTTTATTTATGTTACTCAAAGGTGTAAAAATAAATGCCTCAACTAAAGTATCTACGCCTGATTGGAGAAGAAGTCAATAAGGAGTCAATAGCGTTGCAGTACTTGTTTACCTTAACTTAAGGCAAACAAACTAAAGTGTCTGATTGGAGGAGAATTAAACTATTTGTACAAATATTATATGATAAAACCATCCTGCTTTATATTGCCCTTTCCACTAAGACTTTTTTTATCAATATATTTTTGCATCTTACATATGTATATGCAGAGTGATACTCCCGGATTCATTGGGCTCTAGAATTTTCAACTAAAGTCCGGTTTTCATGCGGTTTGTTGCAAATTATCAAGGGAGAATGGGAGGTTTATGGGACTATGTTTACTGGTTTAAATTCATCCGGGGTAATATCGAGCAGGCCGCAAGAAAAACAGCAAATATTCGCCATTGTACGTTACAGTTCGAATGAGATATTGGATATTTGAAGCGAAATTGAAGAATACAAATTAAGTGTAAGTGAGAATACAAATTAAGTGTTAGTGAAATGAAATGAAATCTTTAAGTTTTATGTCCAACAACATCCGCCAGCGGTGTCTGACGCTTCCCTGCCTTACTCAGAAGAGATCCTGTTTCTTGCAATTTATTCACTAGCGACCATATTATGTTCCTGTTTGGGGCAGAACGTGAGGCAAAGTTGCGTGTAGCTGCCCTTTGCGTAGCAACAACAGATCCCGGCCTCTAAAATCTTTTTAACGATAAAATCACGTTGCTCCAAAGAGTACATTATTGTAACTGCGTCCTGATCATATTGGTACAGTAGCACAGCATAATTCTCAATACGAAGGCCCAGTCTCCTGTTTCTTATTGACCGTCGCGAGGTTACCATCTAACGAAGAAACTCAAATCCCCATACCGCACCTCACCTAATTCCAATTCGGTACAGTGGCGAATATTTGCTGCTTTTCTAGAGGCGCGGCCTATATTACCCCAAATGAATGTAAACCAGTAAGCATAGTTCCATAAATCTTCCAACGTTCCTTGATCATTTGCCACAAACCGCATGAAAATCGGACTTCAGTTAGAAAATCTAGACCCCCAAATGAAATCCGTGAGTTTAAAAAGAATCACCTTGTATATGTTCTATGATGTACTATATAGGAAAGGTGTTTTTAGTTGTTCCTATAACTATTCTCTGAACTTATAGTTGTAATTGTTTTATTTCTGACAAAAAGTGTCAGCTTCATTGTGTGATGAAAAGTAGTTTATAGTAATACCCCGCAAAAGACATGCAAGAGGTATTGGACTCAAGGCAGAAAAATAAATTTGCTTTTCTTGAAATAGGTAATAACATTTTATTCGTTACATTATATGGTTTTCGTTTTCACAATATGAAATGCCGTAAATTATTGTAAGTAGTAATATTCAATATGCATTACACCGAATCTACCGTACACCAAAATTTCCCCACACCGAGTTTTCCGTACACCGAATTTTCTGTACACCGAATTTTCCTACACCGAGTTTTCTTACACCGAATTTTCTTACACCGAATTTTCTTACACCGAATTTTCCTAGACCCGGAATAATTTACTTTTTTCTTTGTCTTTTATTACAAT